>NW_006783121.1:2391265-2431804 GCF_000442215.2 Lipotes vexillifer | reverse complement strand
CCTGCTGCTCCACATCCCAGCCAACACTTAATTTTGAAAGTTGTTTTTTTTTTAATTTTAGTAATTCTGGTGGGTATCATCGTTTGCTATTAATGCATGTTATTTAGTGCTAAGAAGAAATGAGCTATTAAGCCATGAAAAGACTGGACGAATCTTAAATGTATATTACTAAGTAAAAAGAAGTCAATCTGAAAAGACTACATACCATTTGATTCCAACTCTGACATTCTGGAAAAGGCAAAACTATGGAGACTAAAAAGATCAGTGGTTGCCAGGTGTTAGGGTGGATGGAGGGATGAATGGACAGAGCACAGACAATTTTTAGGGTGGTGAAACTATTCTGTATGACACTATAATGGTCGATACATGTCATTATACATTTGTCAAAACCAATGGAATGTACAATACCAAGAGTGAAGCTAATGTAAACTATGGGCTTTGGGTGAAAATGATATGTTGATGTAGGTTCCTCATTTGTAATAAATATACCACCGTGGTGGACAATGTTGATAGAAGGGGAGGCTGTGTGTCGGGGGGCGGGTAGCGGGTATATGGGAACTCCCCATACTTTCTCCTCAGTTTTGCTGTGAACCTAAAACTGCTCTAAAAAATAAAGTCTATTAAAAAAAAGTAAAGTAAAAGCTAATGGTTCCTGGGGGGATACAATAAGGAAGTAGCCACTGTGGGCTTTATCATAAGAATACAGAAAGGCTGAGAACTGCAGAAATTTTTAAAAGCATGCAAGCTTTTACTCATACCCATCAACTTCTCAATTAAAATGATGTTTTCATTGTCTTCATTATGTAGGAATGGGAGGAAAAAATGGGAATACATTTCAGGGCCTCTATTTATTTCCTACTGAGTGGGGTAGGGCTGGTCTTTATGTAGGTAGTCACCTACCTGGTAGAATATGAGAGATGCTTAATGGCTACATTTGACCTAAAATCTCACCTGCTATCCTGTCATGGAATCATCTTCTTCCTCTCCTGGATTGAAATGTATCCTGCCTGCTTCTCATTTTTAACACATCTAGTATCATCTAGCTCATCACCAAATGATACATAGAAGGTGTTCAATAACTGTTTGTTGAATAAATTAGTTATTGATTCTCGTTTTTTAAAAATAGGATAAACACCCCCCCACCATATAAAAGAAAAGTTGAGTTCTCTCTTTTTTACTTCTCAAACTTGTCAAATTCTTAAAGCCCAACTTTCTTTTAAACTACTCTGTTTATTTTGCTTCTTACAAGGGCAAATAACATGACTTTGAAACAAATAGACTGTTTCAAAGGGGTTTGACAGTCACAGTCCAGTTGATTTTGAACTCATTGATGGTGCAGTTAGGAATGCTCATTCTCAGATGGGCTGATTTCCACATTTGGGGTAAAAAATGTATACATAAATAAAAATTATTCATACCTTTTATTGACTGTTTCTCCTGGTAGAAATGTCAGATGGCACTCTAGAGCCTTTAGATATAATGAAAAGTAAAGTGGTAGCTATTTCTATGCATTCAGCTTTATTTCTTGTTCTTTTCCTTTCTGTAATACTTCTCTTAAGACATTATTGCTTCTTCCTGTAACTTCCTGCTTCCAAGCAAAGTGGCAACAGTGAAGATCTTCTGTCACTACCTCACCACCTGGTCCGGCCCCAAATCACTATAATGCCTTCACAGACAGACACCTATTTCATTCCTAGCTTTCTGATTGGTGAGCCTTGGATTTTGTACTGGTATATAACTAATCTGCTTTGGAATTAAAATAGTTTGGGATTCTGCAAAGCACTCTAGGAAATGAAAGGTAGAAACAGTAATTGAGGTAAATCAAACAAAAGAGCACACATTTGTATGAAAACCATCTGTGATGAGGTTGTGGCAGGTAAAAAGAAAAGTCAAAAGTGAAATGAGCCTTTGTCCTTCTGAGTATGAGATGAATGTAAAGTGAGATCAGGAAAAAAATTCCCCTTGGAGTGTTTTATTATCCAATCCCAGAGTGTGGGATTTAAACTTCCTCTCACTACTGAGCACTGTGTCAGAAAGATGTGAATTAAACATATAACTAAAAATACACTTGATGCCTAGGTATCTAGGCCTTGAAATGATAATTTAGCAAATACTATCCTAGTGTCTGACTACTCCAAGGAGTGTTTTCCAAACTTACTTACGAGCATGGTTCCCCCCAAAATACATTTTATAAAGCAACCCTTTCTTTTTCAGTTTTTCCTTTGACATGCCAATAAAGCTCAAGTGACCATAGGCAACAACTTCCTAATCCATATTTCTAGCTCGTAAGAACCTAGTTATTCCACAATATCTGGTTTTCTCCCATCACACCAATATCCTCTCTTGTATTAGAAGCAGTCTTCCACTGTTTAAGAATAGCAGCAGGGGGAATTCCCTGGTGGTCCAGTGGTTAGGACTTGGCACTTTCACTGCCGTGGCCTGGGTTCAATCCCTGGTCGGGGAACTGAGATCCCGCAAGTCTCGAGGTGTGGCCAAATACAAACAAATAAACAAAGCAGCAGAACATCTGTAGCAAGAGTAGTTTTTCTAAGTCTTTTAAGTGCCCCTTTAAATCCATTTAGTTCAGAAGGCAGTAGCAATAAGCCAAATCCTACCAACATGAAATGAATGATTACAGTTTTCTCATTACTTTTGTCCAAATATGGGCTCTTGGTTTATGCAAACAAGTACAGAAGTTTAGGCACAACCAAACCTTTCTAGTCATGGTTACTAGACTTTGGACATCACTATTTTCACTGTGAGACGGCTACATGGGCTGATAACAAGTGCCAACCTACTCTGCCCTTCAGCTCAAGCAAACCAAAGAGAAGACATATAGATGGAAAAGAATGCAGGCAGTTTTGATTCTCTTTGCCACTGCTAGGGCTTTTTGTGTGAGTACTCTTTAGGCTAAGTTGAAAGAGCACAGACACTGTGAACAGATTTTAATGGGAGTATCAAGTAAAACTCAAAATTGCCTCATTACTTAGCGGTGCCTGGAGCCTGCATCTTCCTGCCACCATTATCACAATAAACTCATAAAGGTGTAAAACTATGCAGAGCTATGTCAGACACATTAAAATAACATCTGCTAAATGTCTCTTATGGCACATTTCTTTCCCTCTTATTCTTTTCTATTCATCATTTTCTCCTTACCGAGTTGAACTGGGCTGAAATAGGAAACAAAGAAACAGAAAACATTACTATGGTTCCTGCAGTATAGCTGTTTTGGTGTTGTTATCTTTGTTTTCATATTTTGTTTCTGTTTCTAACAGTGTTCTAAGAAATATTAAAGAACAGCCTAAACATTGTATTGTATGAAGGTAAAATACCATTATCTCTATCTCAATCTACTTAGGAATTTTCTGAAAACACTAAGTTTATATAAATGTCAACTTTAAGAGTTGAGGCTGTATTATCACTGCTCCTGAGAGATACTTTTACAATTGGAAAAACATACTTAAATTCTCTCTGGTTATCAGAGATATCAGAGTTTGGATCATTACTTAACCATCTCCTCCTGTAGTGCCAATCTTGGTGAACCATCTGGTCACCCAAGACAGAAACCTGAGAATCATCCTTGAGATGTTCTCCATTTCAAATTCATACATCCAATCTATATTGATTCTACCTCCTTGATATATTTTGAGTCTCTTCTAGAGACCTATAATTAATAACTCCAATCTGGTCTATCAATTTCCATTTCTACTACCTTAGCTTTGTTTTTTTTTTTTTAGAAGATGTTGGGGGTAGGAGTTTTTTAGTAATTTATTTATTTATTTTTGCCGTGTTGGGTCTTCGTTTCTGTGCAAGGGCTTTCTCTAGTGGCAAGCGGGGGCCACTCTTCATCGCGGTGCACGGGCCTCTCACTATCGCGGCCTCTCTTCTTGCAGAGCACAGGCTCCAGACGTGCAGGCTCAGTAGTTGTGGCTCACGGGCCTAGTTGCTCTGCGGCATGTGGGATCCTCCCAGACCAGGGCTCGAACCAGTGTCCCCTGCATTAGTAGGCAGGTTCTCAACCACTGCGCCACCAGGGAAACCCCAGCTTTGGTTTTTAATCACCTGGATGATTATAAATCTCCTATCTAGTCTGCCTGCCATCAGTCTCTCCTTTCCCGAATGTTCCTAAATATTCTAATAAAATGTTCTCTCTAAAATGCAAAGGTTAAGTCATTAAAAAATCCATAAGAGATTCTGTATTGCCTTTACAACAAAGCCCACACTCCTTAATATGGGTTACAAGGAACTGGTCTTTACTTACCTCCCCAACTTCATCTCTGGTCTCCTTCCCTTCATAACTCCAACAAGTTTGGTTTCCTTACAGTTTCTTCATCCTGAAAGCTTCTCACTCCACACCTTTGTATGTGCCATTGTTTCCTATGCCTGGCAAATTTCTCTTGAACTCTCTACTACCAAACTCTGGTACTCTTCTTATTACTTAGAATTGTGTTTAACAGTACATAATAGAGAAGTGGCTACAATGGCTTAAACAAAAACCCAAAGGAAATAGAAGTTGTATGGTATCATCAGGGACCAAGACTACTATTATCTTTCTATTTTACCATTATTATAAGGAGGCTCTTGTACTCATGGCTGTGAGATGATGATTCCATCTCTAGGTTTCATATCTGCACTCCAAGCATGAAGAAAAGGAAGAGTGAAGAATCTGTCAGTTAAGTTCATTTTCATTGGGAAAAAATGATTTTCAACAAAGCCCCGTCCAAGAGGCTTTCACTTACACGGTCACATACCTAGAATGGGGTATGAATGGGTAGGCAGTTTTTAACTAGACACAATGCTGCCTCAAAAAGTCAGGGTTCTATTTGTATGCAGGAACGGGAGAATGGATAATGTCTGCCACATCCTTTTACCTTTTACCTCTTACAAAATTCTGATCAAGTTTCACCTTCTCTTGGAAGGTTTTTATGACACCACAAGTTTGGACTCAGTGTTATCCTGTGTTCCCAGACCAGTGCCTGTAAAATGGAAGGCACCCCATACATTTGGTTGATTGAATGACTTCGTGAAAGTTACATCTACTCCTTGTGCTTTTAGCATGCCATATTGTAATCATTACTTTAGATGCTTGCTCCTTCATGAACCTATACATTTTCTAAGGCTAATGGCTGTGTCTTACTCACCTCAGTATTCCACAGTATCTGAAATACAGTAATTTAATAAATGTTTGTGGAATGAATATGTAACAGAAGACATTTTAAGATGAGATTTTATAAGCAAATTGCACTACTCAGAAGGATATAAAGATTAAGTTTTCCTCTGTGTTGGGAAATGGTAGCAGGCATCTATCTAAATAAAGTTATCACAGGAATATACTAATCTTAGTATCTAGCTTAGAACCCCAACAGATAACTAATCCCAGTAGCTGAAGCCATTCTATTTCTGCCCATGGGTTCAACTTCATCTCCAATTCTGGAACCATAATCTCAATGATCAGTACTGCCACCTTCATTTTATGTCTCATTCTGACCTCCTGCCTTATCATAACCAATCTTAGCTTCATTCCTAACCTAGAATTCATGTCCAAAATTTGTCTTTGTGATTAGGTTCTATCTGTATTAAACCTTATCTTCATGACTTGTTCCTTGCCATCTGTTACAAGACCTCTCTTATATCAATTGTTGGCCTGTCTGGATCTCAACATATCATCTGGGCTCTGTTTAACTGTCTGGACCTTTTCCTAACAACTGCTGCTTGGAACTTTCCAGATTGCCTGCCTCTCTGGCTGCTTGACACCTGTAAGTCTATCTAGGTTCTCAGCCCCATCCTTCCCGTCTCTGGCCCATTCTGTCAGTTCAGCCAAAGGCTGGTTCTGACACTTGTAGTGGGGCTGGGTTCACCTAAGAAGCACTTTATCAGAGAAGACCTGGAATCAAAAAGGGAAGCAGATATTTGATAAGAATTCTGAGAAATATTCACATAGTTGAATGAAACCAAACTCTTTATTAAATACCTAATTGTCTCAACTAATTCGTATAATGTTTTCTATTTCTTAAAAGTCTTAGGAATATTGCTTATATGTGGAATCTAGAAAAATGGTACAGATGAACTTATTTGCAAAGCAGAAATAGAGTCACAGATGTAGAAAATAAACATGGTTTCCAAGGGGGGAAGGGGGGTGAGATGAACTGGGAGATTGGGATTGACATATACACACTACTATATATAAAATAAATAACTAATAAGGACCTACTGTATAGCACAGGGAACTCTACTCAGTACTCTGTAATGACCTGTACGGGAAAAGAATCTAAAAAAGAGTGGATATATGTATGCGTATAACTGATTCACTTTGCTGTACAGCAGAAACTAACACAACATTGTAAAGCAACTATAGTCCAATAAAATTTTTTTTAAAAAGTCTTAGGAAGTCAACAACTGCATTTTCTTTTTCATATAAGTGGTGGTTAACATCAACCTTTCTATTTCAGATTTATGGTTGTAGCTGCAGGACACTGTAAGTTTAGTGTTTTTCACAACAGAGTTATCTTGTTTTCTCATGGCAATTATTAGTTAAGTGGAGGTGTCAGGAAGAAGGCAAAAAAAACCTAGCATATCTGCTTTTTATGAAATATCACTGTATGTAAAGTTGAATCCTTTCCTTTACAAAGAATGGTTCTACCTCTATGCCCTGTTGTCTACATAGGGGACAATTCCTCCTTACTCCTAGTGTACTTATACACAGATTCACCCGAAAAAATATGTATAGAGGTAAGTAGCAGATAATTCATGTCTGCACAAATATTGTGGAAGTGGGCAGATTCATTCAAGTTTCCATGACTCATACATTAGGGCCTATAGTCACTAGTTTCATTATTACAAAGCAGAAGGACGAGTCCTTCTCTTCAACTCTTGTGAATGAGACCTGCTAATTTTTTTAGTCTCCTACCCATTTTGCTAAAAATGGTTCAGCTATCATCAACTCTAAATATCACAGCTTAAGGGTGCATAATATAAATAGCAAGTGCTGGGGCAGATTTGCCAAAATCGTACCATCCCTTATCTCATGCTGCTCTGTGTCTTAGAACTACAACCTAGCACAAGTGGAGTGGACGTGCACAACCCTGTCATTCCCATCTCAGTACTCTCATGTAAGTTCAATTGTTTTTTATTGAAGTATAGTTGATGGACAATATTATATAAGCTACATGTATATAATAATGTGATTCACAATTTTTAAAGGTTATACTCCATTTATAGTTATTATAAAATATTGGTTATATTCCCCATGTTGTACAATATATCCTTGTAGCTTATTTTATACCTAATATATAATACTCTTAATCCCCTACCCCTATATTGCCCCTTCACCACACCCTCCACTGGTAAAAACTAGTTTGTTCTCTATATCTGTGAGTCTGCTTCTTTTTTTGTTATATTCACTAGTTTGTTGTAGTTTTTAGATTCCACATGTAAGTGATATCATACAGTATTTGTCTTTCTCTCTCTGAATAATTTCATTTAGCATAATGTCCTCCAAGTCCATCCATGTTGCTGCAAATGTCAGCAATAGCCTAAATGTCCATCAACAGATGAATGGATAAAGAAGATGTGATACACACACACACACACACACTAGAATACTACTTAGCCATTAAAAATGTTCAGCCTTTATTGAGAGACCGCTACGAGCATGGTCCTGTGCTAGATAGAGGACTATAAAGAAGTCTGAGACAAGATGCCTGCCTTCAGGAAGCTTACCATCTAGTTGACTGGAAGAGGAGACAGAAGTCTGAGTAATATGTTAACAGTCAAAAGCTTAAATCACAACAGAAAATCACAGTATATGTGAAATCTCAAACTCAGTTTAACTGCCAGTAGGAGTTATACCCTCTGTACCCCCCACTAACAGAAAAGCAACCAGCCCTACCTTACATGGCTTTTCATAGAAGAAGGACACTTAATAGGAAATCAGATGATTTCGCAAAATATACTGTATGACAAATACAAACATTTCCTTCATTTTTCAAATATCACAGAAAAAATATTCCTCCCTCAAGAAAAAAAGTCTAAGTGCCTTGTCAAATAGTGTCTACATTGTACACCTTGTTCTTGCATTTCGAATGCATTCCTAACATAATTTAACAATGAATAATAATTTATGAGTCAATGCTGATACTGTTACAGAGGAAACTAGTTAAGCCCTGAGAAAAATAAATAAGAAAATGGGTTTGAGAAGTCAAAGGAAAAGTTCTTATATTTCAGGTCTCTCCTATACTTCTCATCCATATTCTCCAAATTAAAAAAGAAGTTGTGTCTGCCAATTGGTGGCCTGACCTTAGACCAAGTTTAATTAGTTAGCGGTCTTCTCTAGCTGTCATCTGGCCTCATGTACCTAGGCCGTAACCACAGGCCAGTACATTACTGAAGCGGAGACTCCAACCATGACCTTTTTGGTCTACTGAGCTGCAGTGACTCAACAGCTCATCTGATCTACCTCTTCTTTCTACTGTGCCCCAAACTGCATCGCTCCTGCCAACTTTCACTTCCCAGACTTAGTTCAGTATTTTTCAAAGTGTGGTTTGCAGACTAGTGCACTATAACTAACTATGGTGTTTGTAAAAATGCCGATTCCAGCACCTTCTTCTCAGAGATTCTGATCAAGTAGCTATGGAATGGGGACTGAGCATACGCTTTTTCACATGTTCCCCTTTGTGAAACTCATGCTCACTAAATTGAGGATGCTAATACAACTAGGGAATAGGACCTAAAGCCTGTAAGACCCAACTACTGTAGTCAATGGCCAAGATGGAAATAATTCAATTTGTTGATAAAACATTTCTTGTGAATGAGGATCACTCAGGAAGCTTGTTAAACATACATAGTTCTGGGTCCTACCTCCAAAACCAAAGGAGTTATAATCACAAGATGGGCTTGGACATCTGTATGTTTAAAGGGCTCCCCTAGGTTATTCAGATGTATTTCATCAGTTGAGATCCACTGCACTAGATCAATTGCTTCAAGGTGTCCAGCAGCTGGCAGAGTGAAAGAGGTTACTTACAGAAGGCCCAGGCACCCGTTCCTCATTATTGGAATATACTTGTTTTAAAGGACAAAGCTACACACATTTAAGTGCTTACGGGATACTTTACACTGAATGTGGTTGGAGTAAGCACTGCAGGTTTTGGGGATGGAGGGAAGCAAAGGTTTGCAATACTATGGAAGAAATGAGGGAATTAAAAGTGGTACAGTGAGAGGTAGGTGATGACAGGTCCTGAGATAGCCAAGTGTTTCTTCATCTGGCCTCACCCCCTTTTTATTCACAGCAAATCACCCTCCCACCCTGCATCATGAAGGGCTGAGGGCTGAGTCCTTAAGGAAGAAGGAAGCACCCACATGGAGATAGTAGGGTTCTGTCATCAGCCATTTGAGCTAGTCCTCAGTTCTGTAAAACTCAGCAGAATACCCTCTCCCTAGCTGGAGGAGCAAAGTAGGACAGCATGAATAGACACAGAGCCATCTCATTTTGCCACCTGTATTCTCACACCATCTGCTGTTACTCTGTGCTCATCAGCTGGAGTAACCCATCTAGCTGGTAGGTGCTGTGCTCAGCTGGAAAAAGAGAACACTTCATCCCATTCCACTGCCTATAGCTTATGACTGTCTATTAATTCCCTCTCTCTTTTTCCTCTGGGTCTGCAAGGATGTCTTAGGAGTAGAGGTGACAATCAAGTAGAAGGGCAAAACTGATTTAAATCTACTACTGAGAGTCATGATCCCTTAACACAGGGTTCCAGGGTCTAACTGAAAAGGAATTCAGGGTTAAAAGGAAGCATATAAGAACTCTTCCCACAGAGCCTATTTTAGTCCATCTCCTGGAACACATCATAGTCTACCTCCAGGCTTTAGAGCACCAAACTCTTTCCAAATGTCTAGATCCATAATCCAATCACCTCCTGGATATCATCCAGATGTTGCACTAGCATCTCTAATGTCGACTGGAAAAAAAAAATGCAGAACCTAAAACTTGAGAATTATGTTTTATTCAGCAGAGTTTCTGAGGACTTAAGCCCAGAAGACAGCCTATCAGATAGCTCTGAGAGAGTACTCCAAAGAGGTAAGGGAGGAGCCAGGATACATACGAGTTTTGCAACAAAAACAGGTAGTTGGAACATCAAAAGATTACTGTGAATTAAAGAAAAACAGACATCTCAAGTTAATGAATTTAGCACTTTTCTATGTATGTATGGGAAGATGCAAGAGTCTGGGCTCATTGAAATCATTCCTTCGATATGTACCTTAACTGTCTAGGGCCAGTATCCTGCTTTTCTTCATCCTAATACCCTCTGGGTGCACAGCTGGGACAGCTGCAGTGGCTGAGGGCTTCATGGCTGCAACATCCTTTGCTTACTGATATGGCAGGTGACATTTTTCATCAACACTAATACTGCATATCAAAAACTAAACCTATCTCCTCCAAATCATTTCTGGTAATGATATTACCATCCTTCCAATTAGAAACCTACAGGATGTCTTCAGTTTCTCCCTTGACTTTATCCTCTACCTTCAATCAAGACTTTGGACCGTTACTGATCCAAGCAGTAATGACTAGGACACTGCAAAACAGAGAGGAAGGGATGTTTAGGAGATAGCTGATAGGACTCACCTCTTGGAACACACAATAGCAACAGTATCCTTCACATCTTCACTACCCGGCTTCCGGCTTCTGGTTTCTGTCCTCCTAATGCTTCCCACTCACAGACTTGTTACTCCCCTGTCCACAAACCCTCAGTTGTTCCCCAGTCTTACCTTCAACCCCTCTTCCTGCATAGAAAATGATATTTTTGGCTTTCTCCCACTACTCCTCTACTTGTAATTTGAACTTTAGCCAAATCATACCATTCCTCTTTTCCTGAACACATCTCTTGTTTACCAGTGCCCTTCCCATTGTTTGAAAATTTCTTCCCCCCTCCATCTGTTAAAACCCTTATTCATCCTTCAGGGTCCAGCTCCAAGGCTACCTCCTCCGGCCTCCAACTGAATGCATTCTTCCCTTCTCTGAACTAAGAAGCACTTTATTTCTTCATGCTGCTCATCACCGTCTGCCTTACACACCCTTCCCCCACCTAGGGGCTGAAATGCTTGTATTTCCACCACAATTCCGAGCAGTGCCTTTCCCATAGTAATTACTTTAAAATTGTGTTAAATGAATGAATTTCCCCTTTTTCAACTTCTAGGGAGATTTCCGTAGAAACCTACTTTTATTAATAATAGAGAAGCTTTCCTTCCAGCCAATGCCTTGATCTCTTTCTCTGTCTGTGCTTGTCTGTCTCTGTCCTCAGGTCTAGCTCCGTCTCTGCTGCTTTCTCTATCTTTGTCTCTCTCTGTGTCTCCCCACCCTTCCCCTTCCTCTATCAGGCACTGTCAACCTGCCTTTCTGTCTCTTTTTTCATGGTCATTTCCTTTTTACTGTTGATGTGTCTTTAACTTTTCCCTGCATTGTCTTCCTCTGTCTGTTCATTTGTTTCTCTGACGCCCTGCCCCCTTCTAACCTGGAAGTCAATCTCTGAAG
The DNA here is from genome assembly GCF_000442215.2 of Lipotes vexillifer. Classification (NCBI taxonomy): domain Eukaryota; kingdom Metazoa; phylum Chordata; class Mammalia; order Artiodactyla; family Lipotidae; genus Lipotes; species Lipotes vexillifer. Next base: position 2,420,274 of record NW_006783121.1, on the reverse strand, counting down.
CGCTTTCAAAGCCTCGCTTAAACTGTAATTCAAAGTCGAGTGTTATTGGGTCTTTTCAAGTTGGAACTCAGACGGAAGACTAAAGTCTGAAAACCCTGTAACTCCGAGGCAAATCAACTTTTCAGGGACAGGTGACATCAGGGCCTATGGAAAAGGGTCTGAATAGAAATCCTCAGACATTCTGAATGCCTAATTTACATGATAAGGCATTAAGACATAAAAGGTGGCCCACAACAGCTAATCACAATAACAGTGCTAATTTCTCTAACTCTGGCTTCAAAGATAAGGACATGTCAGAGAGCAAACAAAAAGTTCTAGAAAATCATTAACCCCTTTGGCACCTTGCCCAGGAGACTCTAAGGATTCATATATAAGTATGAAAGAATTGAAACGAAAGACACTTGATAATAATAATGCCAATTCTTTTTTTCAGTGTCTAATGTGAGACAAATGTCTTGTACACATTAATTTATTTAATCCCCAAACATTTTATGGAGATGGAAACCAAGGTTGAGGGTGGTTAATTAACTTCATGATCAGTCATCCTTAAGGAGGGGAGCTAGGATTTGAACCCAGGTGTTGTCTGATTCCAAAGCCTGGGCTCTTAAGCTCTCTAGTTTTTTTCAAACTTGTCAGGTTTTAAGAATCCCCTGAGTGGTCATTAACCCTTCAGATTCCTTAACTCCACCCTACATTTAGCAAATTCCAGGGCAAGGGCCTGTGAGTCCGTTTGTCTAATGAATGACCCAGGTGATTCTTATTTTGGGAAAAAGTGCACTCCACTAAATAGCTTCCCTAGCCATAAGGTCAAGGAGAGTTCCATTTCCCTGGTAGCTCCTAGCACCCCTTGCTCCACTCTCTTCCATTCAGTGCCTGTCCTAGTCTCTCCCCAGAGAATTGAAAGAACCCTTAGATTCTTCATTCAATCTTTTTTTTTTAGTGGACATCTATTTTTTTTTAATTTTAAACATTTCACCTGTCTTCAATCTATGGCTTGAGTCAGAAGTACCCACCCTGGTGACATCTGAATTTTGACTTGAATTTTGATCAAAGTCAATAAGGAAATGGAGCTTTATTGATGGAATGAAAGTGAGTAGTAGAGTATGCTGTATTTATGTGGGGGGAGGGGAAATTAAGGGGTTGGAATCTTCCTGATACTCTTAAAATCAAACCATGTAGATGATTGACTATTTCACCTTTTTAAAGCCCAAACTTTATTGTAAAAAAAGGTTTTCTCTTTTAATTAGTAGAATGGACCTGATAACTAACACCAAGAAAATGTACAGGCTGAAAGTACAAAATAACAAGGACTTACTATGTACTAATTATCAGGCCCTATGCTCAATGATTTACACGAATTTTCTCACTGAATACTCCCAAAAACCTTGTCAAGTAGCTGCTTTAGTTATCTGCATTTTACAGATGAGGAGAATGAGGCTCAGAGAAATTACTTGTTCAAGATCTAAGATTCCAACCCAGGTTTGTTTGACTGCAGTTTGTACCCTTAACTCGGCTGCACAGACTCTACTACAAATAGGTCTAAGGAAGGTTTAGGAAATTCACTGATTGTAGATCCCTAATGAGATATGAAAGGACATTTTAGGATATACAGGGTGTTTTGAAAAACATTTTGAGGTTATTGCTTTGTAATGAAAACACAGGGTACTTCCACCAAAATATCCCTTGGTATCTTGGAGAGAGTCACTGACTTGATCCAATAAGGCATTTCCTGTGTTCTTACCTTCTTAGGTTTACCAGCAACTAATTCCTTTAGTCAGTTAGGATACCTTTAGGAGCAATTATTTCAAATTCACTATGATTTCAGAACCATTTTTCTGAATCCTCAGAACCCCAAATTTCTCAAATTTATAGACTTTTTAACGTATTATAAAATATGTAAAAAATACATATTTTTCAAAATTTTCCTTTATGGTGGTCAAAGATTCCCCCAAAGTGATGAGGGGAGGAAGCATAAAGATATTCTTTTTCCTTTCTTGAATTCTCCCCTGTTCCTGAAATTTTTCTCTCCATTATGCAAAGAAGGATAATAGTGATATAGAATATAATAAAAATACCTCTCAACTGGAAGTACAAGATATTTGATATATATATGTATAAGCAGCATGTCAATAATTCTTTTCATCTCATAAAGCCTTACCAAAATTATATATTCTTAAATAAAACCTAACGGCTTTCAAATATCTGAGTACTTATAACCTCCAATTTTAGAATCCTTTTCTTCTACCAAAACTGTACAAATAAGAATAAATCAGAATTTTGAAAAACTTCAGCTTTCAAAAATCAAGTGATCATCAAAATGGCCAAATTTACTGCATGAATCATTAACTGAGTTAAACAAATTAGTGACTTCGCATAAGGGAAGAAGAACACTTTTTTTACACAGGTCTGATGTTGACTTTTTGCAAAACTGTTTTTAATTTTAACAAAGCAATATACAAAGTAGGTACAAATTTAATCAGTAAACAATGGCTGCCCCTTTTCCCACAGTTCCATTACTGATAGGCAACCATTTTTTAATGTTTTGGGTTTCAGTTCTTCTGTTAACTCATATGCTAAAGCTACTAACACATTTTCTATTTTAAAAATACCATATACCCATCATTCAGCTACACAAATTATGAACATTTTGCCAATATTGCTTCATCTAGACCCTTCTTTCTCTTTTTTTCCTAGAGCTTCTTATAGTTTCAGGTTTTATCTCCTTAGCTAACCAGTCCTTGGGGCAGGGGTCAAGTGTAACTTTTAGCTCCAATATTCAGTTCCTCTCTTCCTTGCTCAATGCCTGGAAACTCTATGCCTTTGTTCTATTGTTTGCAAAGGAAACAATTTAGGTTGCTGGGAACATAGGAGATATGATGGAATTTGTAACACTGGGCTACCTTTTTCCTAAATGGCATTTGTTAGTTTTATGTTTTTTATATAATTGACATACAATGAATTGCACATATTTAACATGTACAGGGACTTCCCTGGTGGTCCAGTGGTTAAGAATCCGCCTACCAATGCAACGGCCTCGGGTTCGATCCCTGGTCGGGGAACTAAGATCCCACATGCCATGGGGCAACTAAGCCCATGCTCTGCAACTACTGAGCCCGCGCACTCTGGAGCCCACGTGCCACAACTAGAGAGAAGCCTGTGCACCGCAACAAAAAGATCCCACATGCTGCAACGAAGATTCCCCCGTGCCTCAACTAAGACCCAATGCAGCCAAATAAATAAATAAAGCTACATTACAACCACCATGATTCTGAGAAAAAAAAAAAACTGTACAATTTCGCAACTTCCTAAATATGTATACAGCCATGAAACCATCGCCACAAAGTAAGGAATACATCCCTTACCCCAAAATGTTTTCTCATATCCTCTGCCTCTCCCCACACCCCTTCCTCAATCTGGAAACCACTGATCTGATTTTGACACTATAGTTGACATTTTCTAGAGTTCTAAATAAATGGAATCATACGATATGTACTCTTTCTGTCTGGCTTCTTTCACTAAGTATAATTATTTTGAGATTTATCCACATTGTGTGGATCCATAGTTCTTTTATTTTGGTTGCTGAGTAGTTATCCATTGATAGATGAATATACAACAATTAGTTTATTCACTTCTAAGAAGGACATTTGGATTGTTTGCAGTTTTGACATATTACAAATAAAGGTGTTATGAACATGTATAAGCCTTTGTACAAACACATGCTTTCTTTTCCCTTGGGTAAATATATGGGAGTGGGATGGCTGAATTGTGTGGTAGGCATGTGCAGAACTTCAAGAAACTGCCAAACTGTTTTCCCAAAACGGTTGTACCATTTCATATTTATACATTCAGTGTATGAGAGTTTCAATTCCTCTACCTCCTTGTACTTATTATTATCAATCTTTTTAGTTTTAATCATTCCAAAAGGTACAAAACAATATCTCATTGTGGTTTATTTTGCATTTTCCAGATGACCAATATTATTATGCAGCTCTGAATGTTCTTAGCCACTCATATCTTCTTTGGTGAAGCTTCTGTTCAAATTATTTTCCCATTGTCTCAAGTGTCTCAAGACCACCCTCACATTTGCTAATTTACTAGAAGGACTCACAAGACTCAGCAACAGGTTTTACTCATGGCTAACATCTGTTACAGAACAAGTTTATAGAGCACGAGCAATAGGAACAAGATATCTACTGGGTGGAGTCCAGAGTGGTTAGGCACAGGCTTTCCAAGTTCTTTCTCATCTGGAGTCCCAGAGGACATACTTTTTCTCTGGCTGTGAACTATAGGGACATCTGTGCAGGGAAGCCCATTGAAGTCTCAGAGTCCAAGGCTTTTACTGACGGCTGGGCACACGGATACATCCTGCTAAGCAACCAGCTATGGCAACCAGAACTCAGGACGGAACAATGAAGTCAGGTGTACGTAATCAACTTGATGTTTGTGCAAAGCAATCCGGACAAGATAGTATAACATGGTCCACTGTTTCGGTAGACACAATAAAATCCTTAATCGTTAACATAAAGAACCATCCAGATACCACATTCGCAAAGGGTGTCCAATATTCAGTAATGGCTCCAAGTTCTCCTGGAGATGTGTGAGGAGTGAGTAATAAGACCTGCTATGCTAACTCTTTTCTCACACCCATTTTATTATCAGGTTGTTTACTTATTATTGAATTTTAGGAGTTCTTTATATATTCTGTATATAATCATTTATCAAATATATGCTTTGCAAAGATTCTCTCCCAGTGCTTGGTTTGTCCTTTTATCCTCCTAACAGTATCATTTGAATAGCATGAATTTTTAATGTTGATGAAGTCCACTTTATCAGTTTGTTGTTTTATGTATTGTGTTTGGGGTATCATAGCTAAGAAATCTTTGCCAAAGCCAAGATTTAAAATATTTTTCCTATGTTTTCTTCTAGCATTTTTATAGTTTTAGACCTTCACATTTAGGTCTATGATCCATTTTGAGTTAATTTTTATATATGGTTTGACCTGGAGTATTTTAAAGCAAATATTTGACATTGTATCTTTTCACCCATAAATACTTTGGTATGTATCTCTACAAGATTGAGGAGAATTTTTAAAAACATAATCCCAATACCTTTATCATAATTACTTAATAACATCCAGTACCCAATCTGTGTTCAAATTTTCCCAACTATCCCTAAAATATATTTTTGTTTATTTAAATTAGTATCTAAACAAAATCAGCATATTGCATTATGTTGGTATGTTTCTTAAGTCTCTAATAATCTATAATAGTTCCCTTATCCCATTTTCCCATGCCATTTATTTTTTCTTAATAATCCAGGTCACTTGTGCTAAGGAATCTCCCACATTCTGGACTTGGCTCATTGTATTCTTGTGCTATTTTTAACATATTGCTCTGCCATTTCCTAATTTATTGATCTTAGACACTATTTATCTACTCCATGCTATGAAGGACGAGGATTTGGCTAACATATTTCTCTGTACTTCCCTCTTTCTAATTACCTTTTCAACATCTTTAGGAATGGGATAAATATGGAAGATTTTTTTTGAAGAATCCATATACATATACTTACTTGCTTTTTACCAAGTAACATCTTTATTTACTCTTGGCTCTACCGTAAACTACTATATACTATAATAAACTATCTTTTATCCAATGTAGTAGCAGTGAGGGAGTGGAGAATAGAGATTCGAGAAATATCTCAGAAAAAGGTCTGACAGTATTAAATGAGGGAAGGAGTGGGGGAAGAATGATTGCTTCCTTAAATTAATGATTGCTTAACTTCTGCCTTCAACAACTAAGTACATGGTGGTGCCATTCAGAAGAATAGAAGAGGAGGAACAGGTTTGGGGAAGAGGTTGGGGACACAGGAAGAAAACTAATTCAGTTTTTAATACTGAGACATGGGATATCTATAAACAATCAAGTAAAGATGCCCAGTAGACCAATGGAAGTATGGATCTGGAGATTCAGAGAGATACATGAGCTAGAGTTACTGATTTGAAAGTCATTAGTTTAAGGGGTGATAGTTGAATCCATGGGCACAGATGATATTGCCCAAGGAATGTGAAGAGTAAGGAAAGAGGAAGACAAACAACAAAACCCTAAGGAACACTAAGATTTAAGGAGACAGAAGCAGTTGTTACAATGTATGATAAGAACCATAATAAACATATGCATGAGATACCCTAATGACTCAAAATAAGATTGATCAACTGGGTAGGGAGAAGTTAAAAAGGTTTTACTTTGGTTTGGATATTGATGGATGTATAGAAGTGTGCTAATGGGATGAGGGTCAGGAAAGAAGACAAACTCACCTATTTTACAAGGAAAACAGAGGACTTGAAATGAGAGTTCTCTCAACTATCTCCCACTATGATACACACCTGTCTAGAGTTGTGTTCCTCTAAGTGTGGTCAACAATTCACTTGCATAAGAATCACAGAGGGGCTTTATCGAATTGAATATTATTGGGTTCCACCTTAGACCTACTGAATCAGAATCATTGGGGTGGGGTGCATGAGGAATCCGCATTTTAAACCAGTTCTCTATAAGTGATTCTGAAGTAGATGGTTTGCGTGCTAAATATTGTACAAACTAGGGTGTGACCATGGGAACATTTGGCTAAAGTGGAATGGAGAGAAAAGGCTTTGGGGATGATGAAATCAAAGAATTGTGATCTTCAAGTTGCTACTCTCTTCTTACCAGTTTTAGCAGGAAGGCTAGTGGGAAAATGGGGAATAGGGAGATTTTCAAAAGTATAATGACACCATCTGTTTTCCATCATTAGATAGGAAAAATGAGCCAGATAAGACTAAGAGGAAAGCAGTTTTCCTCTGAGCTGGTCCTAAGTCAAATACAGGCACCCTGTTGAAAAAGAAATCAACAATTGATTTGGCTGATTGAATGTGGTCCTCAACACAATAACAACAGCCAACAAAAACAACACACTCATGAATTCCCCTGATTTTGTTTTCACATTTTACTGGTTACCTGGAACTTTATACTCAGCTCTTCCTAGTGAATTCCTCTTACCTGAAGTCACTAAATATTTAGTTTTTCATTTGATAAGTAATTCCAGGAATAAAAATTTCCATGCTTCCCATAATTTTTATCCTGAAAAGAGGAAATCTCAAGTCGATCCATTGTCTACTGTTCAATCAGAAAATATTTCTATCTATGTCTCCATAAAAAAGATAACTATATGTTTGGAAACACACAATTTGAAGTTCATTGTGAAATAGATTACTCTTGAGAATTAATTTGTGTCCTTATGGAATCCCAGGGATGTACTCTCAAACTAAATTTTATGGCCTATGAATATTCTGCTATGGCTAGAAATATTATTCTTCTGAGAAATTGGCTAATAGGTTTTGTATTTTGTCAAAGCAGCTATCTACGTGGGTCTCCAGAGTTGGGTATATCTTGCTGGAAATACACTTTAACTTCAAAAGATTGTAACATATTACTTTGTTTTGAGGAAAGCTGTGACTATTTCTATTCATTCCTTGTAATTTTTCTAGGAAACAAATCACATCATAAAACAATTGCCTCCTTTGAAAAGACTACTATACAAGGCCCTTTCCTGTGATAAAATTAAGTCAATTCTGGTTCTGAAATTAAACCTGAAGAATAATAAGATTTCATAAGAGAACTAACTTTTCTCTTTGTTGATCCACTAATTCCATTTATCATTCATAGTTTTCTAAGATACATTTCCTGGCTCACATACTGTGCTAGTAAGTCAGTAAGGCAGGAGTAGCAGATGATAGCTCCTGGTTACACAGAAGTTAGAAGATGCTTTAGAGAATATAAGAGGTGTGATGGGGAAATAAACTGTTACTTCTACTGTGATTCCACCCAGGAACTGAGGGATTATGTTGTTAAAAAAAAAGAACCATGAAACCTAGAGAGAGAATAAGGAATTGTCAGTGTATGTGTGCAAATTTATATAAAGGAAAGATACTAGAGAAAATAAATAAATACTGGGTTACTATAAAGGTATATGTTCTGTAGAGAAGAAGCTCTAATGTAGTGTATATAAAATATTCCCACAGAACCATGAGATTTCTTTCTTTTTTTTAATTCTACACTTACCAAACCAATCTTTTAGTTACTGCATTAGTTTGCTAGCTATTGTATTAGTTGCTAGGGCTGCCTTAACCAAGTGCCACTGACTGGTGGATTAAAAGGAAATTTATTTTCTCACAATTCTGGAGGCTAGAAATCTGAGATGAAAGCATCAGTAAGGTCGGTTTCTTCTCAGGCCTCTCACCTCAGCTGGAATATAGCCATCTTCTCTCTGTGTTCACATGGTCTTCCTTCTGTGTGTCTCTCTGTCCTAATCTCTTTTTATAAGAGCATGGGTCATATTGGATCAGGCTCACCCTAATGACTTCATTTCATTTTATCTACCTTTATAAAGACCCTATCTTCAAATACAGTTATAGTCTGAGATACCAGGGGTTAAGACTTAAATACATGATGACACAAATGAACTTATTTACGAAACAGAAACAGACTCACAGACATAGAAAACAAACTTACGGTTACCAAAGGGGAAAGGGAGTGGGAGAGGGATAAATTAGAAGGTTAGGATTAGCAGATACAAACTACTATATATAAAATAGATAACAAGGTCCTACTGTATAGCACAGGGAACTATATTCAATATCCTATAATAAACCATAATGGAAAATAACATGAAAAAGAATATGTATATATATGTATAACTGAATCACTTTGCTGTACACCAGAAACTAACACAACATTGTAAATCAACTATGCTTCAATTAAAAAAAAAGACTCCAATATATGAATTTTGGGAGGATAAGCAATTCAGCACATTAACAGTTATTAATTCAGGTTTCCACACATATTAATGCAAAGAAAAGTCCCTGTAAATATATATCATCTAATATAAATTTAAAAATTGGATTTTGGGCAAAATCTAGTTGACTATGAGTTACCTTTCTAAAGGTATGATCTGCCTGGGGGATCGATGTTCATTTCTGGATGCCTACTCTGTTCCAGGCACTGGCATAGGTCCTAGAGCTGGAAAGACAAACACATTTCTTGTTCTTGAGGAGTTTGCCGTCTGGAGGAGGGGAATCAATATAAACTAACAAGTACAATAAAATGTGCTAAATATTATTACAGAGGAGATGCAATGTTGAAGGAGCGAATTCAGCTAGACCCATGGTGACCCAACCAAGATAAAGGAATACATTAAGCTCTAGAATACTGCCTAATTAATACTATTGCATAAAGTATTAGAGCTTATTATTTTCAAGAAAACTTATTCCTCTATTTAATTTTTGCCTAAAGTCTTAAGACCCATTCCATGTAGATTTTTTTTTTTTTTTTTTTTTTTTCGGTACGCGGGCCTCTCACTGCTGTGGCCTCTCCCGTTGCGGAGCACAGGCTCCGAACGCACAGGCTTAGCGGCCATGGCCCACGGGCCCAGTCGCTCCGCGGCATGTGGGATCTTCCCGGACCGGGGCACGAACCCGTGTCTCCTGCATCGGCAGGCGGACTCTCAACCATTGCGCCACCAGGGAAGCCCCCATGTAGATATTTTTTAACAAAAACTTTGTAAAGTGCTGTTTATATTTGTAGCAAAACCTCAGCAGAAATATGTTCATGTTTTGTCATAATATGATGATCATGACCTTGCAGAGTGTGTTACACAAATTAAAAATCTATTTTGATAAGATATTATAAGCTAAGCCACTACTGAACACAAGGATATATGTAAGAACTCTGAAATTCAAGGACAGTTTTTAAAAAATAAACAAACTATACATGAATTGTTTGCCAAGAACTAGAACAATCCCTAATGATACATAAGAACCAGGGTACAGGGGCTTCCCTAGTGGCGCAGTGGTTAAGAATCCGGCTGCCTATGCAGCGGACACGGTTCGAGCCCTGATCTGGGAAGATCCCACATGCTGCAGAGCAACTAAGCCTGTGCGCCACAACTACTGAGCCTGTGCTCCAGAGCCCATGAGCCACAGCTACTAAAGCCCACGTACCTAGAGCCCGTGTTCCACAACAAGAGAAGCCACCGCAGTGAGAAGCCCGTGCACCGCAATGAAGAGTAGCCCCCACTCGCCGCAACTAGAGTAAGCCCGCGCAGCAACGAAGACCCAACACAGCCAAAAATAAAAATAAAATAGTTATATATATAAAAAAAAGAACCAGGGTACAGAAGTAGTGAAATAACCCAATTTATTATCAAGCACTGTATCACTTAGCAGATACCTATTTTATAAAAGTTATCTTGAAGTTATGATACACTTCAAGAAACATCCAATGGTATCTAAATTATTTTTCATAATACCACCATTTTCCTGATAACCAAGGATAAATTGATCACAGATCTCTACATATACCAGTGAATCTTCGTTATAGATCTCTTTTCTCTTTAGTCCTTCAAAGATACTATTACAAGTGGAAGAAGAAGGTTTTAGGTCAGCAAATACCACTAAAAAAAAGTCAGAGAATCCTCTTTGGAGTCATGTATTTAAAATAGTACTTTAATATGAGTCTAACAAATAAAAAGAAATATGGCATGACAAATGCTAACAAATTAAGGACGAAGTTGTCAAGGGCTGATAAACCCATTCCATAAAGAAACCAATTTTTTCTTCCTATTGATCTCTTCTTCCTTGGCTTTCTTGAAATAAAATACATAGCTATGTGATGTAGCTTTGAAATATGTAAAATGAGAAAGTTGAACTAAATTAATTTTACGGTCCTTGTCAAGAACTTTGAAGAGTCTGAGATTTTACCCTATGTACAAGTTAACAAGTTTGGCACAGTTTCATAGATGCTGGCAAAAGACGCTGGGGTCCGAGACAAAGGACAGTTTATTAACACCAACAATAGCATTTGCTACAGTATCTGCACTTGTACCAGGTCCCTGAGCACCATTTCCCACAGGGTGATGCAGAGAGGGCTGGAAAGATACCTGCCCATGCAATAGGGTATATCTTAAGAGAGGAATCCTGAATTTGTCACCTTATAATGGGTAGTCATCTCAGGAGGAAAACACTATCTCTTTTCCATGGCTATTCACTATACAAAAATTCTTTTTAAAAAAATTGAGATATAATTCACGTACCATAACCCTTCAAACTGTACAACTGAGTGGTTATGACTGTATTCACAAAGTTGTACAACCAGTCACTCCCCATCCCCCTCCCCCAACCACCAATGTACTTTTGTCTCTGGATTTGCCTATTCTGACACTTCATATAAATGGAATCATACAATATGTAACCTTTTTGTGACAGGCTTCTTTCACTTAGCATAATGTCTTCAAGGTTTATACATGTTATAACATGAAACAGTTCTTCATTTTTTATGGCTAAAAAATATCTATTGTATGGATATAACACATTTTGTTATAGCTTACATCACTCATAAGCTGATGGGTATTTGGGGTGTTTCCATCTTTTGACTATTATGAATAACAGTGGCACAAATATTCACGTACCAGTTTTTGTGAGGACATATATTTTTAACTTTCTTGAGTATACAACTAAGAGTGAAATTGTAGTGTCACATGGCAACTCTTTGTTCAACTCTTTTAGAAACTGCCAAACTGTTTGCCAAAGCAGCTGTACCATTTCTTTTGTTTTTGTTTGTTTTTGTTTTTGCGGTACGCGGGCCTCTCACGATCGCGGCCTCTCCCGCTGCGGAGCACAGGCTCCGGACGCGCAGGCCCAGCAGCCATGGGTCCCGGGCCCAGCCGCTCCGCGGCATGCGGGATTCCCCCGGACCAGGGCACGAACCCGCCTCCCCCGCATCGGCAGGCAGACTCCCAACCACTGCGCCACCAGGGAAGCCCCAGCTGTACCATTTTATATTCCTACCAGCTATGTATGAGGGTTCCAATTTCTCCACATCCTTGCCAACACTTGTTATTTTCTGTCTTCTTGATTATAGCCATCATAGTGAGTGTGAAGTGGTATCTCATAGTGGTTATTTTCATTTCCTTAATGGTTAACGTATTGAGCATCTTTTCATGTGCTTATTGGCCATTTTCATATCTTCTTCTGCAAAATGTTTATTCGAACACTTTGCCCTTTTTTACATTGGATTGTTTGTCTTTTTATTGTGGAGTTGTAAGAGTTTTTTATATATTCTAGATACTAGATCCTTATCAGATATATGATTTGCAAAACTTGCTTGATGGTGTCCTCTGAAGCACAGAAGTGTTTAATTTTAATGAAGTTCCGTTTTTTGTTTTGTTTTGTTTTATTATACATAAGGAACCAAAGTCAGAAATATTTACACCTATGTTTTCTTGGAAGAGTTTTATAGATTTAATTTCTCCACTTAGGTCTTCGGTCCATTTTGAATTAATTTTTGTACATGATGTGAAGTGGGGATCCAACTTCTTTCTTTTTCATGTGTATACCCAGTTGACTCAGTGCTGTTTGTTGAAAAAACTACTATTTTCCATTGAAAAGTTCTCTTGTCAAAAATCAGTTGACCACCCAGAGGAAGACATACCAATTGTAAATATTTATGCACCCAACATAGGAGCACCTCAATACATAAGGCAAATACTAACAGCCATAAAAGGGGAAATTGACAGTAACACAATCATAGTAGGGGACTTTAACACCCCACTTTCACCAATAGACAGGTCTTCCAAAATGAAAATAAATAAGAAAACACAAGCTTTAAGTGATACATTAAACAAGAAGGATTTAATTGATATTTATAGGACATTCCATCCAAATATAAGAGAACACACATTCTTCTCAAGTGATCATGGAATATTCTCCAGGATATATCATATCTTCAGTCACAAATCAAGCCTTGGTAAATGTAAAATCGTATCAAGTATCTTTTCTGACCACAACGCTATAAGAGTAGATATCAATTATAGTAAAAAATCTGTAAGAAATACGAACACATGGAGGCTAAAAAATACACTACTTAATAACGAAGTGATCACTGAGGAAATCAAAAAATACCTAGAAACAAATGACAATGGAGACGCGATGACCCAAAACCTATGGGATGCAGCAAAAGCAGTTCTAAGAGGGAACTTGATAGCAATACAATCCTACCTTAAGAATCAGGAAATGTCTCAAATAAAAAACCTAACCTTGCAGCTAAAGCAAGTAGAGAAAGAAGAACAAAAAAACCCCCCAAAGTTAGCATAAGGAAAGAAATCTTACAGATCAGATCAGAAATAAATGAAAAAGAAATGAAGGAAATGATAGCAAAGATCAATAAAACTAAAAGTTGGTTCTTTGAGAAGATAAACAAAATTGATAAACCATTAGCCAGATTCATCAAGAAAAATAGGGAGAGGACTAAAATCAATAAAATTAAATAGAATCAGAAATGAAAAAGGAGAAGTAACAACTGACACTGCAGAAATACAAAGGATCATGAGAGATTACTACAAACAACTCTATGCCAATAAAATGGACAAACTGGAAGAAATGGATAAATTCTTAGAAATGCACAACCTGCCGAGAATGAACCATGAGGAAATAGAAAATATAAACAGACCAATCACAAGCACTGAAATTGAAACTGTGATTAAAAATCTTCCAACAAACAAAAGCCCAGGACCAGATGGCTTCACAGGCGAATTCTATCAAACATTTAGAGAAGAGCTAACACCTATCCTTCTCAAACTCTTCCATAATATAGCAGAGGGATGAACGCTCCCAAACTCATTCTATGAGGCCACCATCACCCTGACAGCAAAACCAGACAAGGATGTCACAAAGAAAGAAAACTACAGGCCAATATCACTGATGAACTTAGATGCAAAAATCCTCAACAGAATACTAGCAAACAGAATCCAACAGCACATTAAAAGGATCATACACCATGATCAGGTGGGGTTTATTCTAGGAATGCAAGGATTATTCAATATATGCAAATCAATCAACATGATATACCATATTAACAAATTGAAGGAGAAAAACCATATGATCATCTCAATAGATGCAGAGAAAGCTTTCGACAAAATTCAACACCAATTTATGATAAAAACCCTGCAGAAAGTAGGCATAGAGGGAGCTTTCCTCAACATAACAAAGGCCATATATGACAAACCCACAGCCAACATCATCTTCAATGGTGAAAAACTGAAACCATTTCCACTAAGGTCAGGAACAAGACAAGGTTGCTCACTCTCACCACTATTACTCAACATAGTTTTGGACGTTTTAGCCACAGTGATCAGAGAAGAAAAAGAAATAAAAGGAATTCAAATCAGAAAAGAAGAAGTAAAGCTGTCACTGTTTGCAGATGACATGATACTATACATAGAGAATCCTAAAGATACTACCAGAAAACTCCTAGAGCTAATCAATGAATACGGTAAAGTAGCAGGATACAAAATTAATGCACAGAAATCTCTGGCATTCCTATACACTAATGACGAAAAATCTGAAAGTGAAATTAAGAAAACACTCCCATTTACCACTGCAACAAAAAGAATAAAATATCTAGAATAAACCTACCTAAGGAGACAAAAGACCTGTATGCAGAAAATTATAAGACACTGATGAAAGAAATTAAAGATGATACAAATAGATGGAGAGATATACCATGTTCTTCGATTGGAAGAATCAACATTGTGAAAATGACTCTACTACCCAAAGCAATCCAGTGATTCAATGCAATCCGTATCAAACTACCAATGGCATTTTTCACAGAACTAGAACCAAAAATTTCACAATTTGTATGGAAACACAAAAGACCCTGAATAGCCCAAGGAATTTTGCAAAAGAAAAATGGAGCTGGAGAAATTAGGCTCCCTGACTTCAGACTATACTACAAAGCTACAGTAATCAAGACAGTATGGTACTGGCACAAAAAGAGAAATATAGGTCAGTGGAACAGCATAGATAGCCCAGAGATAAACCCACGCACATATGGTCACCTTATCTTTGACAAAGGAGGCAGGAATGTACAGTGGAGAAAGGACAGCCTCTTCAATAAGTGGTGCTTGGAAAACTGGACAGGTACATGTAAAAGTATGAGATTAGATCACTCCCTAACACCATACACAAAAATAAGCTCAAAATGGATTAAAGACCTAAATGTAAGGCCAGAAACTATCAAACTCTTAGAGGAAAACATAGGCAGAACACTCTATGACATAAATCACAGCAAGATCCTTTTTGACCCACCTCCTAGAGAAATGGAAATAAAAACAAAAATAAACAAATGGGACCTAATGAAACTTCAAAGCTTTTGCACAGCAAAGGAAACCATAAACAAGACCAAAAGACAACCCTCAGAATGGGAGAAAATATTTGCAAATGAAGCAACTGACAAAGGATTAATCTCCAAATTTACAAGCAGCTCAGGCAGCCCAATAACAAACAAACAACCCAATCCAAAAATGGGCAGAAGACCTAAATAGACATTTCTCCAAAGAAGATATACAGACTGCCAACAAACACATGAAAGAATGCTCAACATCATTAATCATTAGAGAAATGCAAATCAAAACTACAATGAGATATCATCTTACACTGGTCAGAATGGCCATCATCAAAAAATCTAGAAATAATAAATTCTGGAGAGGGTGTGGAGAAAAGGGAACACTCTTGCACTGCTGGTGGGAATGTAAATTGATACAACCATGATGGAGAACAGTATGGAGGTTCCTTAAAAGACTACAAATAGAACTACCATATGACCCAGCAATCCCAATACTGGGCATATACCCTGAGGAAACCATAATTCAAAAAGAGTCATGTACCAAAATGTTCATTGCAGCTCTATTTACAATAGCCAGGACATGGAAGCAACCTAATTTTCCTCAACAGATGAATGGATGAAGAAGATGTGGCACATATATACAATGGAATATTACTCAGCCATAAAAAGAAATGAAATTGAGTAATTTGTTGTGAGGTGGATGGACCTAGAGTCTGTCATACAGAGTGAAGTAAGTCAGAAAGAGGAAAACAAATACCGTATGCTAACACATATATATGGAGTCTAAGGGAAAAAAAAAGTTCATGAAGAACCTAGGGGTAAGACGGGAATAAAGACACAGACCTACTAGAGAATGGACTTAAGGATATGGGGAGGGGGAATGGTAAGCTGTGACAAAGTGAGAGAGTGGCATGAACATATATACACTATGAAATGTAAAACAGGTAGCTAGTGGGAAGCAGCTACATATCACAGGGCGATCAGCTCGGTGGTTTGTGACCACCAAGAGGGGTGGGATAGGGAGGGTGGGAGGGAGGAAGATGCAAGAGGGAAGAGATATGGGAACATATGTATATGTATAACTGATTCACTTTGTTATAAAGCAGAAACTAACACACCATTGTAAAGCAATTATCCTCCAATAAAGATGTTAAAGTAAATTAAAAAATAAAAAAATTAAAATAAATAAATAAATAAAATCAATTGACCAGGGAATTCCCTGGCAGTTCAGTGGATGGGAATCCGTGCTTTCACTTCTGAGGGGACCAGGTTCAATCCCTGGTCAGGGAACTAAGATCCTGCAAGCCATGCGGCATGGCCAAAAAGAAAAAATCAATTAACCATAAGTGATTGGTTTATTTCAGATTTATTTTTATAAGAGTACTATACAGTCTTGAATACTATAGCTTTCTACTAAATTTTGAAATCAGGAAGTTGACAAAATCCAACACTGTGTAGCCCCTTGTTTTTTTTTTTTTTTTTGGCTGAACCATGGGGCCTGTGGGATTTTAGTTCCTCTACCAGGGATTAAACGCCCACCCTTGGCAGTGAAAATGCAGAGTCCTAACTGCTGGACTGCCAGGGAATTCCCTCTCTAAACACTTCTATTCAACATTATTACTAGTGGTTTTAGCTTGTGCTACCCAGCATGAAAGAGAAATTAAATACATCCAGATTGCAAAGGATTAAGTAAAACTGTCTTTATATGCAGAAGACATGATTGTTTATATTGAAAATTCAGTAGAATTTACAAAAAAGCTACTAGAATTCATAAGTGAGTTTAGCCAAGTTGCAAGATATAAGACCAGTATATAAAAATCAATTGTATTTTTATATACTTGCAATGACCTATAGGAAGCTAAAATATTTAAAATTACCATTTATAGTAGACCAAAAACTATAAAACATTTAGGAACAGATCTGACAAAAGAAGTGAAACCTTTAAACTGAAAACAGAAACCATTACTCAGAGAAATTTAAAAAGACCTAAATAAATGGAGAGAGATACCTTTTTCATGGATTGAAGGACTATATTTTGTAAGGATGCCAGTTCTTCCCAAATATATCTGTAGAATCAATGCATTCCTACAAAGACCCAGAAGGCTTTTTATTAAAAAAAGAAATTTACAAGCTGATTCTAAAATTCATATAGAAATGCAAGCAACTTTGAAAGAGAAGAGCAAAGTTAGAGGGCTAATGCTATCTAATTTCAAAACATATTATAGAACTACAGCAATCAAAACAATGTGGTTTGACCTAAGATAGACAAATAGATAAATAGAATATAAATGGTCCAGAAATAAACCCACACATATATAGACAACTGATCTTTTACAAAGGGGTGAGAAAAGTGCAAGGTGGATAGAAGATGGTTTTTCAACAAATGATAGTGGAACAATTGGATGTCCATGTACAAAGACAAAAATAAAACCAGAATTTCAATCCCTTGCACCATTACAAAATTTAACTCAGAGGAGGGATCACAGATCTAAGCATAACACCTAAAACTATAAAATTTCTAGAAGAAAACATAGGAGAAAAATTTCGTGAACTTGGGTTATGCAAAGATATTTTAGATATCATACCCAGTGTACAGTCCATAAAATAAAAATCAGTAAATTGTAATTTCCTCAAAATTAAAACATCTGCTTTTCAAAAGACACTGTTAATAGAATGAGAAAACAAGCCACAGATTTGGAAGAAAATATTTGCAAAGCATATATCTGATATAAGACTTTTACTGAGAATACAAGAATGTCAAAACTCAGTACTGAGAAAACCGTCAACCCAATTAAAAATAAATATTGGAGCATATACTTCAGACATTTAGATAGCAAATAAACAGTGAAAGGATGCTCAATATTACTAGTCATGAGAGAAATACAAATTAAAACCACGAGATACCACCATGCATCTATCAGAATGGCTAAATTAAAAGACAATGGCATTAACAAGTAATGCCAAGGACACAGGACAACTGGAACTCTTATTCATTGCTGTTGGGAATGTAAAATTATATCATTTCCTTGGGAAACACTTCGGCAGTTTCTTTTTTCTTTTTTTTAATCCAGTTTTATTGAGATATAATTGACATACAGCACTGTATAAATTCATGGTATATAGCATAATGACTTGACTTACATACATCATGAAATTATTACCACTATAAGTTTAATGATCATCCATCATCTTGTACAGATATAAAATAAAAAGAAAAAAGTATCTTTTTCTTGTGATGCGAACTCTTAGGATTTATTCTCTTAACAACTTTTGTATATAACATACAGCAGTGTTAATTATATTAATCATGTTGTACATCTTTTTTTGGATATCTAAAAAAAATGTTTATTTGTGACACATTTTTAACAGCTCTACTGAGGCATCACTGATATAAAATAAACTGTATCTAAAAGTACAATTTGATACCTCTGATATATTCATATCCTCATGAAATCACCACGATGATCAAGATTATTAACACACACCTCAGTCCCAGAAGATTCCTAAGTCCCTCTCTAATCTGTCCCTCTTGCCCCTACAGTCTCCCTCCCCTGATGCCCAGGCAACCATTGATTCCTTTCTGTCATTATAGATTATTTTGCATTCCCAAGAATACTATATAATGAAAATGGAATCATATACTATGC
The DNA here is from genome assembly GCF_000442215.2 of Lipotes vexillifer. Classification (NCBI taxonomy): domain Eukaryota; kingdom Metazoa; phylum Chordata; class Mammalia; order Artiodactyla; family Lipotidae; genus Lipotes; species Lipotes vexillifer. Next base: position 2,401,415 of record NW_006783121.1, on the reverse strand, counting down.
ACTATTTTCTTTTACACTTGGTATAATTATTTTGAGACTTATCTATTTTTTTTCATATCAGTTGTTCATCCTCTTATTGCTCAGTCATTCTACTGTATGGATGCACCCTAATCATGGCAGTTTTTATTTTATTTTTTTTTTGTGCGGTACGTGGGCCCCTCACTGCTGTGGCCTCTCCCGCTGCGGAGCACAGGCGCTGGACGCGCAGGCTCAGCGGCCATGGCTCACGGGCCCAGCCGCTCCGCGGCACGTGGGATCCTCCCAGACTGGGGCACGAACCTGTGTCCCCTGCATCGGCAGGCGGACTCCCAACCACTGCGCCACCAGGGAAGCCCATCATGGCAGTTTTTTAACAAGGTAGATATACAGCTACCATATGACCCAGCCAATTCCACACCTAGGTATTTTCTTGAAGGAAATGAAAGCCTATGTATACATGAAGACATACTTGAATACACAAACTGTGGTATATCCATACAATGGAATACTACTCAGCAATAAGAATCCAACAGCTTGGCTGAATCTCAAAATAAAGATGCTGAGTGAAATAAGCCAGAGGAAAAATGAGTATATACTATGTATATACTGTATAAAAATGCAGTTTTTTTTTTTCTGTCACTAATCTACAGTGACAGAAAGCAGATCATCGTTTGCCTGGGGACAAGCTTGGAGTGTGAAGGAGGAGCTACACAGGGACAGGAGGAAACTCTTTTGGGCCGATGAATATGTTCATGTTCTTGACTGAGCTGACAGTTGCACAAGGTTATATACATATGTCTTTTTAAAAGTATTTTATTGTGGTAAGAACATTTAACAGGAGATCTACCCTCTTAACAGATTTTCAAGTGTACAATACAGTATTATCTATAGGCATGACTTTGTACAGCAGATCTCTAGAGCCTATTCATCTTGCATAACTGAATTATATCTGTTGATTAGTAATTCCCCTTTTCCTCCCTGCCCTAACCCCTGGCAACCACCATTCTATTCTTCATGTCTATGAATTTGACTATTTTGGATACAAATTTTATCAACTCATACACTTTAATATGTGTAGTTTGTTGTCTGTCAATTACACCTCAATAAGGAGTTCAGGGGGGCTTCCCTGGTGGAGCAGTGGTTGAGAACCTGCCTGCCAATGCAGGGGACATGGGTTCGAGCCCTGGTCTGGGAAGATCCCACATGCCACGGAGCAACTGGGCCCGTGAGCCACAACTACTGAGCCTGCGCGTCTGGAGCCTGTGCTCCGCAACAAGAGAGGCCGTGACAGTGAGAGACCCGCGCACCGCGATGAAGAGTGGCCCCCGCTCGCCACAACTAGAGAAAGCCCTCGCACAGAAACGAAGACCCAACACAGCCAAAAATAATAAATAAATAAATAAATAAATAAATAAATAAAATTGAAAAATAAAAAAAATAGAATTTATAAAAAAAAGAGTTCAGGGACTTGCACATAACTGCGAGAAGTAATAATTGTAGTTAATAGTTAATGAGTACTTACTTTGTGCCAAGTACTGCACTAAGAATTTTCTATGCATTAATTAATCTCATTCTGAAAGCAACCTATGATGGAAGTATTATTCTTAACCCCATTTTATTTATGAGGAAACTAAGGCATAGTAAAGTTAAATTACTTGGCCAAGGTCATAATGTCTCATAAAATGTGGAGTAAACCATAATGTGTACTTCCTCTCATGATGATAGCTGAAATGTATTCACCACTTCATGGAGCAGACCCTGAGTCAATCATTTGACATGCACTATCTCATTTCAGCCTCATCAGCACTATGAAGTTGGTACTGATTTACAGAGGAGGAAACTGGCACAGTGGAATGAAGCAACATGCTCCAAGTTATATAGTAAGTAGTGGAGGAGCGGAGATTTGAACGAAGGATCTTCATCCATCAGGTGAGTCCCAGGATAAAATAGGTTGAGAACTACTCTGTTAAGAAGTTTATCTGTGGACCAACATGCAGATGGATCTGATACTTGCCTGATCAGACAGGTCACTCTTTGCCTGATGCTGAACACAGTCGTTTGTTGTGTGGATCCCTCACTGCTTTGGTCCACCTGTCTGAGTATATACTCAGGTACTGACTACAGCTTGCATTACAGTGGAGCCTGCCAAGCCTTACTACCTGACTGCCTCCTTGCCCTTCCCCACAACCCTGTACAGATAAATTGGTTCTCCCAGATCCCTGACCTTAAATACCTGGGTCTCTACCACTCCTAGTTAGTTTCCTCTCCTTACAGACTTGTGTTACTGATAACCATAAAGCCTCCTAGCAGAGTATATCCAAGTTATGACAAAGACTAGGTCACAAACCATCTTACTCAGATTTAAATGTATCTCCTTTCTTATAGATCCATTGATTTCTGTTCACATTAGCAATTCCATGCACAGCTGAGAGCTGTTAATGTGGAATAAGATGGTTTCATTAGCCATACTCCCTGCTGAAATATCAAGGGCCTGGATTACAGTAATGTCTTGTTTCCTTCATGTGTGAACTCAGATAATTTTTGAATATAAATATATCCCATCTCCTTGATCCCATTGCCACCCCTGGAGCTGCTTGCTCTCTCTGGTAGTACAATGTTGAGTGTCAGGGGCATCAGAGTTTTCCTAAACTATCAAAAGCAACCAATTTGCCTCTTTTGCTCATCTACCACTGCTGTGCTTTGCTCTACTCCTGACAGCTCCTGCTGGTTTGGATTTGATCCTTTTCTTCTACCATTTACTCCTGACTCTGTTCTCACCCTTCGTTCAACATTTGGTCTCTCATTCCATTCCATTTATTGCTATATTTTAAACATGCAGTTTAGCACTTTGAAAACATCTGAATGGAAGTGTTGTTCTTGGGATGGTAGTCGGAGAGGTACAATTCAGGATTCCCCCTCCTTCATTCAATTGCGTCTCCCTTGCTGGTACCTTGTTGTTCTCTCTCCTCTGTCCTATAACCCTCTGGCTCATGATTTGTTTTCTTTTACCCCAGTGGTTCTCAAACTTGAGCATGCATCAGAATCACCTGGAGGGCTCGTTAAACACGAATTGCTGGATTACACCATACAGCTTCTGATCCAGTAGGTCTGGGTTGGTGCTTGAGAATTTTTAGTTCTAACAAGCTTCCAGGGGATGCTGATGCTGTTGCTCTGGGGACTATACTTTGAGAACCACTGTTCTACATCAACACTGTTCATACAGATCACCTTTCTATTTCTATGGCTTGTCCACTAGGCCCTTTCTTGTGAACTGCCTTGATGCGCAAAGCTGGCAGGTGTGGCTAAGAATCCTGACCTCTGAGGCCCACATGGTAAACTCTCTGGATATGCCACCATCACCCAGAGGCAAGTCTTTAAATCAGAGCCCCTGATCTTGGGTTACTCTAAAGGTAGAAACTCACTGTGCTCTCTAGAGGTAAGAACTCAGAATCAAGATGTGAGATTTATGTGCTAAAGCTTCTGAAACGTATTTCTAAAATGTAGCTTGCTGTCCAAATTAAGCTAGTTCAGCTTTCTAGAAGTAACTGAGAGGAAGAATAAATTTAGAAAATGAGGTGCAACCTACTCCTGAATAACCAAAAGGAATGTGGTCTCTCATATTCATACTCATTCTCTCTGTCATTATTAATTTGGATATGTTTGTATGTGTATACATTAACAGGACAAATTAAAGATTACCTATGTGTCTATCTATTGGTGTGCTTTGTGTATGTTTTTTAATATATAAAGATACATCTAGGCATTTTTTAACTTAATGTAATTTACATGATATACATGATATAAACCTCTAGCACTTAGAGCACACAAAGGCACTTAGAGGCTTCCAGCACACAAATAAAATATGGCAGGCAGTCTCCTTTCTGATACATTCTGAGTACTGCTCCCCCTGGCTATTAGCTTCAACTTGGACCTAGCCTCCACCTTACATAGCCCCTCTACCCTGTGTCTGGTCACAAGCCAACTCCAGCAGAGACTTTCATGGAGCAGTGAGGGGGTTAGAACTACTACATCTGGCAGGAGGGGGAAGATAATGAACTAAGCTGAATAAAGGAGAGAAAGGAGGGAAGAGAAAAAAGAGAGGATTCAAGAGAGAAAGAAGCCAAAAGAGACGCATGTGTATGTCAAGAGTGAGCATTCTCTGAAGAAATTAGACTGTTTTTATTGTTTGGTTGATGAACTGCCTCTGAAAGCCATCTCAAGGGTGGAGTTCTGAGCAACATTAGCTTTATTTTAACGTGAGTATAGTCTTCCAAGTGGGTATTGTTTCCAAGAAGAAATCTGCTCATCAGTTTCCCAATTTCTGTATTTATTATCACCAAAGGCTTCATCCTTTCTGACTTTTCTGCTGGCTACCATCTCTTTAATGTCTGGCCTCTGTGTCATTGTACTTTCCTGGATCCCATCCTACCTGTCCGAATGATTTTTTAGCATCCCACCATCCAATATCAAAAATGTTTCTTTTCCCAGATTCCCAATCTGCATTCTAGTATCCTGCTATCACGACCCTCCCTGTCACTCAGTACTGAAATCAAAGAACCTACCAGGAGTAGTAAACTTTGTTAAGTGATATCCTTGGATGATTTCTTTCCCTCTGTCCACACTTAAAAATGAGCTTTCAACAAACTTCTTTCTTTGCTTCCCATAACCCTCTATACTCTCTTCCCTGGTTATCTTACCTACTGCCACATCTTCACCTAATAGTTATGTAAATGACTAAATCTTCATGTCTGTCTCCAAACCTTCTCAAAAACACCAGACCTAATGTTTAATGCCATTTCCTTCTGCAGGCACCTGAAATGTAGTTTCTTTCATACATAACTCAGTATTATATTTTCCAAGTGTACTTCTCCTCCTAGATTCCTAATCTGCATTGCAATATTATCATTCTCCCTGTTATTCAGTATTGAAACCTCAGAATTATCTTCTACTTTTCCCATTCCCCCATTGCCTATAACAGGTCATCAAATCCTGGAACTATTACTTGTGAGATCTGTTCCCATCTTTCCATTCTCTTTTCTACTGCCCCAATTCATGGTCTTATTATCGTGAGACTATCATCGAAATATCTAACTAACTGCCCCTGGTCGCTTGAACCAGCCCAACACATCCATGCATCTCATATCCACCAAGCAATAAAGTTAAGCTATGGATGCCTCCAGGCTGTTTACTACTGATTCTCTTTTGTTTCTTAAGACACCTTCTCCCTACGATCCTGACTCTACCTTACAAACTCTTGGGTCTACAAGCCAAGTCCAATGGAGACTTTAGTCCTGTGCATTTTCTTTTAATTTTTTAAAATTTATTTTATTATATTTTTTATTTTTGGTTGTGTTGGGTCTTCGTTGCTGCATGCGGGCTTTCTCTAGTTGTGGTGAGTGGGGGGCTACTCTTCATTGTAGTGCACAGGCTTCTCATTGCATTGGCTTCTCTTGTTGCAGAGTATGGGCTCTAGGTGCATGGGCTTCAGTAGTTGTGGCACGTGGCCTCAGTAGTTGTGGTGCGCAGGCTCTAGGGTGCACAGGCTTCAGTAGTTGTGGCACGTGGGCTCAGTAGTTGTGGCATGTGGGCTCTAGGGTGCACAGGCTTCAGTACTTGTGGCACACAGGCTCAGCAATTGTGGCTCGCGGGCTCTAGAGTGCAGGCTCAGTAGTTGTGGAGCATGGGCTTAGTTGCTCTGCGGCATGTGGGATCTTCCTGGACCAGGGATTGAACCAGTGTCCCTTGCATTGGCAGGTGGATTCTTAACCACTTTGCCACCAGGGAAGTCCCAGTCCTGTGCACTTTTACATTAATTAATTGACTGATTGATTGCCGCACCTGCTCTCAGTTCCCCGACCAGGGATAGAACCTGGGCCACAGCAGTGAAAGCCCGGAATCCTAACCACTAGGCCACCAAGGAATTCCCTATTTATTTTTGACTCATTGGTTATTCTTAGCAGATTTTGCCTTGGCTCATCCTTCTAGCTGCTCCTTCTCTGGACTATCTTGGATACCTACATGATGTCAGGTTCCTATTACTGGCACTCAGGTTGAGCTAACATACTTATTCCCCAATGAGAGAATGGCTTTTGAAAGTGGTATCCTAATACATCCTCCACCTCTAGTTTCTCATCTTACAACCATCCTACATACCAATGCCAGAGCATTTCCCTAAAACATAGGGTTAATCATGTGTTTTTCCTGTTCATATATCCCTCATGACTCTCCACAGCTTAAATAATAAATTCAGAGTTCAGGATGGCATTCCAAGACTTCCCACCTTGGTCTCATTGTGCTTTCCCAGCTTTATCTCCCACTATACAATTACAAAACCTACCCTCCAGCCCCATTAGATGACTAGTCAGTTTCCAAACTCAGCCCATATTTTCCTTTCTCTGTGCTGTAGGTCATGCTGTTATCTCTTTCTCAAATGCCCTTTTCTCTAATTTTCAACTTTTGGGATACTACTTAAAGGTCCAGCTTTTCCATGAAACCTCCCCTATTCTCTTCCTCCTATATGCTTCTGTAACATTCTTTTGCAGTTAAATGTATACTTACTTGTCAGTTGCCTTGACTACATCCTAAGCCTGTTGAGATCATTCATAGTGTATGTCACTTATGCTTAGCACCATGCCCTAGATATAGTTACTACTCAATATGTGTTAATATATTATTTAATTAAAATTATATGTATAAGTTCTAATATACTAGCTAAAATAAAATCTAGTTACTTTACAGTTTTAATAATCGAAAATAGTGTAAAAGGGAAAAAAAGCAATCTTTTAATAACAGTTATATATTATCACAGGGCTGTGCCTGTGATGGAAAAGATTTATTCTGTAGATATAGGATCAAGCTTGGCCCTGTGTGTCTTTGAATTTGGCCACTATCAAAGCCAAGGCTTTGAGGCATTTTCATGGTGTAAAGCAACAACATGGTGAGGGATTAAAGGATGAAAATTTTGATGCAGATCAGGGTTGGTTCATAGAGTACAGAGGCAGGTCTGCCCTTGTATAATGTCAGGGTGTGAGGTGAAGCTGCTAGTACTGATGAGACGGCAGCTCACATTAGCCTTTCTGTTTTGAAGGCAGCAGAAAGCCAATGATACAGGGCTACTTGAGAAAATAAATAAATACAGTAAAAGTAGCAGGAAAATAGATATCCTAGAATCTAGTTTTCAATTAATCATCCAATGATGAAAAGTCTTTCCCAAAAATTTTCTTAAAAATTCATGTGCAAATCTCAAAGAGGACCTCCTGAATGAATCTGATGTACATTTTAGCTTCTAAAATGTTATAATGGAACACGTGAAAGTAAAGACCTATATATTCTCTGCTACTGTATTAGTTAAAACACAATTTAATGTAATTGGTTTCTGGGTTTCTCTGTTGAATTCATTTATGTAAACTTCTAAGAGTTATTCTGGTACATAATGTATACTTGATTAAGTATGGTGCTTGTGGTCATTTCCATAAAACATTAGGCCCTGGGTCAGAAATAAATTCTTCTGTTATATCACTGTATAGGAAAATCAAACCCCAGATCTCCTGGTTTTGCCAGGAAAGGAGGGGCAAGGTTGGTGTTTGTGTGAAAATGTCAACTCTTTGGAATTTTAAGTAGGTATATGTCACTGTGTGTATAACAGAGGAGGTGGCTTAAACAACTGATCTGTATTTGCATCCAAGAAAAAAATAGGTAATAATGAACAAATAAAAACTGATGTGGGATGTTTGAACCTTGAAAGTATTATTCTCAGAGAAAGAAGCCAGTCACAAAACGCCATATATTGTATGACTCTATTTATGTGAAATGTCCAGAATAGGCAAATCTACAGAGACATAAAGTAAATTAGTGGTTGCCTTGGGCTGGGGGTTGAAGTGGGGGTCTGAGGAGTGGTTTGGGAGGACTGGGGAGGGAAGACGGCTAAGGAAGGGATCCTTTTTGGTGCAATGAAAAAATTCTAAAATTGATTGCAGTGATGGTTGTACAATTCTGGGAATATACTAAAAACCACTGAATTGTACATTTAAAAAGGTGAATTGTATGTTATGTGAATTATATCTCAATAAAGCTGTTAAAATTTATGTGGGAGAATATGTAAAACAAAAATAAACCTATTTCTAAGACTTGCCTAACTACTGATGCCCAGATATGAAAATGTTTTTATTGATTACAGATGTCAAACATGTATTCCTTAATTTTCATGTAGTTAATTATATTTTGAAAAGGTCAGAAAATAAACACAAACCACAAAGTAAAAGAGACAATCAATTTTAATTGCATAATTGTAGTCTCAATTTTGAACTATACTCATCTTCAAGAGACTGTTTATACTGATTTAAAAAAAAACTCAATTTCATTAAATAGATAGCATTCCTATAACCACCAATGTGTGCTTCTGTGATCCACATAATTTAGCAAGCAAACCGAACGTTTTTCTCTCACTGTTTATTACTACATTTACATCCTAGTAACTTATAGATTGGACAATTGCCATTTATGATCTGTTAAGCCACTCTTGAAAAGCACTCTGGGGGCTTTGGTTAATGTAGAGCAGGAAGTCTGTTCTTTGTTAGAAGCATATTTTCCAGATAAAATTCAAAGGGTTGCTTTTCAGCATACTGTATAAAACCATAGATAGCACGAATCTGGGAATTCTCAGTCTCTAGCAGTCTCAACATTTTCCCCAAAAGAAGACATTGGCACTATTATCTCTTAGACTAATTTTTGTTGGGCTATGTCTTAGCTACACCAAACCCTGTAATCATCACAACTCAACACATTAACCTTTACATCCAGGTAAGTGACCACTATTGGTCATTACTGTTTCCAGGTCTTTTCTTGTTGTCCACTTTTCTTCTACTGGGACCAATCCTGCTTCTACTCAGAGAGGATTTAAGGAGCAGTATTTCAGTAGTTTGGTGGCTTAGCATCCAGTGGGCCTATTGCTTCCGGTCCTACTTAGATCTCACAGACCAGTTGAAGTAACTGGGTCTCTTGGGTGCCATTTTTTTTTTTTTTTTTTTTTTTTTTTGCCGTATGTGGGCCTCTCACTGTTGTGGCCTCTCCCATTGTGGAGCACAGGCTCCGGACGAGCAGGCTCAACGGCCATGGCTCACGGGCCCAGCCGCTCCACAGCACGTGGGATCCTCCCAGACCGGGGCACGAACCCGTGTCCCCTGCATCGGCAGGCGGACTCTCAACCACTGCGCCACCAGGGAAGCCCCTTGGGTGCCATTTTTATTCGCCTGTCTCTGCCTTTTCTCGTGGACTTCACCTGACATGCCGATTCATTTAGGCTTGGTGCGCTGCCTTGTTTAGCACTGTTTTGCCAGACCTCTTAAGGGATTGTTCATTTGTTTCTGAATCCCAAACCCCCTGACTGGATTCCTACTACGTACTGCTTGCTTCATTCTCTGCCTGCCACCAGACTGGATTCTATTCTCTGCCTGCCTGACAGGACATCCATCGTTAGACTTCCAGAGTTTAGCTGTCTGCCTTCTTGCCTACTGTTACACAACCCTTCTGCTTTACCAGCCTTTCCAGACTCTTTCTGTTGGTGACTACAGGAACCTTGTTAGCTTTCCTGTCCTGACCTAATGAGTCTCTTTAGCGTCCGGGTATCAGGCTCCTTGGTCTGGCTCTGCCTGCCAACGACAAGTACCTGTTAAGATACTATCTCCCAGTTTACTACTAGGTTTTTATTGCCTTGGGCCAACGTTTTAGTAATTCTTGTTTACTTTTTCATTCCCTTTGTTTCCTGTATGTAATCTGTGGAGAGGAACAGTATGTTCCTTTAAACATCTCTTGGATTTGTTCCTTTCTCTTTATTTCCTCTGGGGCTACTCTAGCTCCGATCCTCATGACTTTATCCAGCAGGACTCTATCTAGTTTTAGCTAGAGTTCAGCACTGGTGCCTCAAAGGGTCGCCTCAGAGGATAAGAGAGAAGCCAAGCGGTCATGAGGACTGCAATCTCCATTCCCACAGTAACTTCAAACAGGTCAGCTAGATTTGTATCTGTTGTACATACTGAGCTTCTGTAAAGGTTTTGTTTGGGGGGAAAAAAATTCTGCACTGAGAGAAAAATAAGTTGGAGAATCAGTGTCCAGTTATTCTGCATACCACTGCCAGACCAGCTCCTTAAAATATTCCTTTATTTTATAACATTCC
>NW_006783121.1:2381489-2391074 GCF_000442215.2 Lipotes vexillifer | reverse complement strand
TTCCTGCTAAATATCCTTATCAGTCACTACTATTATGTCTTATATTTAAATCTGTTTACATACTGGGCAAACGCTATGGGGAGAACCATGTTTCCTACTATTATTCAACATCTATGTTCTCACCATTCTACTCAAGCCCCACTGGCCCCTCTACATTATTGTCAGTATTGTTTCCAGGCCATTCCATATGTTGTCTTTTCCTTACTTCCTTTCTTTGCTTTGGCTATTCAAGTATGATTTCTGCTTCAGCCCTTGGCAGTTCAAGTTCTCCTTGAAAACAACTTCTTCTATTCTAGGCCTGAAAAATCTCATCCCTTCACCACATTATCCTGAATTTTGGGTCAGGACCTCCGAATTAGGCAGCCAATTTTGCTCTTACTGTTCCACACATTCGTTTCCTTGTTTGTTTTCTCAAGCAGATTTTATACCTTTGATGGCAAAGAATTTATATTTTACACTCTGTTCCATTACAAAGGTTTGTGTACCACAAATAGCACATTAGTGATTGGTAAATAGGAGAATGGTATCATTAAAATTAGGTGGAAGGCCAGCTGGTTCACGTGTGAAGTGTTTCAGCATTTTAAGTTTTGACGTGATCAGGAGCCAGCTTTCTCACAATTAAAGAGAAGCCTTCACAATATGAAGACTTTCAGAAAAAAGGAAGAATCCTGCACAAAACTGCCCCTTTTTTGTGACTGGTTTAGTGATTTCAACAACCTCTAAATTTCCCATCACATTAAACTAGCTGGTGAAGCTGTGAGTACTGATAATGAAGCTGTGAAGACCTTTCACCGTGTGATTCTAAAAAGTTGGTCACTCCTCAATTAGATTTTTAATTCTGATGAAAATGGCATCTATTAAAAGTAAATGCCCTTGAGGATTCACACTGGGGAAAGAGGAAGCGTGAAGGCTACCAAGCATTGATGGCTGTGATGCTGGGTGCAGATGCCAGTGGAGATTCAACCTCCTGAGTGTTTTTATTAGGATGGTTATTGTTTACATTAGTGATCTGATTACAAATTTGCATTGGGTTTAAGTGACCTTCCCTAACCACGTTTTCCCCAGAAGCCCTGTTATTTTTAGTGTGCAATTTTGCAGAACAGGAGATTCTTCAGGAAGACATGTATGCCTTTAGAGCAGAACATCTGGTACTTTTTTATTCGCACGACATCTAGTTTGGTGTTGCCCATGTAGTATGTGCTTAATAAATACTTGTTTATTCTCAGGCAACTTTTAATTCATAAATATTTTTCCATAACCTTGGAGGTGTTTATTTCTTACTTTTGTCTAATCCATGTTGGCTTTAATTTCTCTATTAATGGCCCAGATTATTTAGAGGAGAACACGTAGCAGAAGGGAGACACAGAAAGCCAGGATGAATTGGGACTAACATATTCACACTAATATGTATAAAATAGATAAATAATGAGAACCTGCTGTATAGCACAGGGAACTCTGCACCACTTAGCTGTACAGTAGAAACTAGCAAAACATAGTAAAACAACTCTACCCCAATTGAAAAAATAAAAAGAAACATCTGGGGTAATGGATGGCTCTAAGATCAATTTGAAGAAAGAGCCTAGCAGCCTTTTATCTTTCTTTTTTCCCAGGGCTGGCTTTTAATGTTAACAGGGTGCTAAACTCATGAGAGGCCAGAGGGAGAGACTACAAGGTCAGCGGGTCTAACACACACTTTTGAAGTCCCAACTGATGGTAGTAGCCTTCTTCTTTCTGCAGCATCAGAGAAAAGATGTCTCTCCATCCACCGGCCTATTTGTGTGTCCCAGGAAGGTAAAAATAAAGAAATGTAGTGGGATCAGCCCTAGGACTGCACTTGGTAAGGTGCCTGGTTCATAATCAGTGGACAAAGTGTCCTTGCAGGGGACCAGTGGCTGCTTTTGTGTGTTAGCTTCCAAGAGAGGCCCTGATATTTGAAGGAAGGGGGTTGGTTGGTTTGTTTGTAATGACTGTTTACATTAACTGGAACAAAATGATGAAAAGAAAACAGCCAGAATTAAGATGGGGCTGAGATAACTACAATAAAGTCAAATGTAAGCCATCTCAGGGACAAACTTTCTCACTTTTTGCAGTACAGATTATGCATCTTTTACATGTACCTCTCATTTGACTTCAAATGTAGCTTCACCTGGCCTGAGGATGGTGAAACCCAGCCTTACACTCAAAATAATGTTGATCCATTTTCAAATATTCACACACTCAAAACAGAAGTCACTTGTATTACAATGCCTTCACCGCTTTTAAAACCAGACCAATGAGATCTACAAGTGGGGACCTTCATGATCTGGAAGCTGCTCATCTGTTCTGCTTCTCTTGCCAAGAGCAGCCCCTATCCGTCACCTCCAATTTCTTAACCACAGAGTCTCTGCACATGCTATGGTCATTTCCTATGCCTGGGATGCTCTTCACTCTCCTTTTTTGCCTTGTAATTGCTCAATACTTTTTTGTTTAATATCCTTCCCGATAGCCATAAAGTTCCACAAGAGCAAGCCACATCCGTCTTGTTCAACACTGGACCCTCAATGCCTAGCAGGGTATCAAACACTTAGTAGGCTGTCAACAAATACTTAGTGTCTTCAGTCAGACCCTTAAGACTCAGCTCAAACATCATCCTCTTTGGTAAGGTGTCCCAGAGTCTCTGGCACTCCGGTGGTGACCCCCATCACGTGCTCCGTGGGCTCCCTGTTCCTATGTGTTGCAATGAAGTGCAGTCATTAACAACTGGCCTCTCCCAGTAGACTAGGAGGTTCTAAAGGGCAGGACTGTGAGCTTCATCCTCCTAACCCACAGCACTCTGGATATCATCTGGTATACTCTAAGGAGCTCAATAAAGATCTACTGGGCAGATTATTAAGCAACATTTGAGCTTGGGGGATACTCAGCTATGGCTCACACCCACATCTCTCAAACAGGAATTACGTGAAAGCAGGGGATAACCAGGTCACATCTTACTGCAGCAACCACTTCTATGCCATTTTTCGGGGGGGGCATTTAAGTAATTCAAATCACACGTGAGTGAGTGTGTGTGTGTGTGTGTGTGTGTGTGTGTGTGTGTGTGTGTGTGTGTAGTGAGCTAAATTCAGAATATACATCAAATTTTAAGTCGAACAGGAACTTCAACAAAGCAAATTTACCTTGGGGCTCCTTGCCCACCCTGTCTGGGAGCATGTATTCCCTCTTCTCTGCTGTCCTTGGGTAGTTTACCATCTGCATGATTAAAAAGAAAGTTAATGACAATGGCAAAGCCAGGATTAAGACCGCTTTGAGATGTCTAACATTCTTTTTATTCTACTTTCCAAGTTAATTGCCTCATCACAATCACACCTACAGCATGGTCAAATTTATCCTAATGCACTCTCAAAAAATATGTTCATAAACATATTAGCTTCAGCATAGCAGAATTTATGTTGAAGGGGAGAAGGGCAAAAGGGTCATAGCCTGAAGATACCTGAATAACAGGCACATGAGCATGTTTATAGACCTGGTATCTAAATTTACATTTTAGGTATCTTCTCTAGATTGTATGATGGTGGTTCATTCAAGTTCTGCCCGGCCCCGCTAATGTTCTCAATGTGAACTTTATTTTTAAAGCCGCGTGGGCCTCTTCCTGACAACTGCAGGAGGAAAGATTACGAATACCAGCGGTGCCCTGTTGCTGCTGCTGCACCAAATCACCTAGCATTTGTCTAGAGATTTACATTTTTAACAAAGCTTTGACACACATGATCTTATTCGCTCCCCACAACAACTATAAACCTAAAGTAGCTCAGGAAACTGAAAATAGCACTCAATCCAATTGTTAGCTCTCCATAGGTGCTTTGGCTAAAGAGCCTTACACCTCCTTGGGATTAAGCAGTGGGCGCCTGCTGCTTCTACTACCTGGCAGCCTGGGAATAAAGGAACGACTGTATTTCTTTGGTCGCAACGCAATCATGGCAACAGAAAGCACCCACTCCTTCCACTTTCACCCGTACAGTCTGTCTAGGCAATTAATCAGCGCTCCCCTTGGGGGTTTTCCTACAGGATGCTAGTTGCCTTGCCAATCAACCCCTCGCACGGAGTGGAGCACAACCACACCCCCAGCGAGGCCTCGGCCAGCTGGGAAAGGTGCTCTGGCCTACACGAGTGGAAGCGGAGACTCAGGTAAAACTCACACGTGAATCCTGCCGGGCCTCAGAGTCCCCATCTCTAAAATGGGCTACACCTCCTCTCTCTTGGCTAGTTCCCTCCCATTTCACGCTAGGCCCCTAGGAAGGGAAATCAGTGCTTAACCGCAGCTTAAAGTCCTTTAGTTTGGCAGCTGTCGCCGCGCCGGGCATGCTCAGTAGCCCGGCCGGCTCGGCAGCAGGAGTAGGAAGCAGTTTTCCGCGCCCGGGCGGCGGACTGCGGGCACTTTGATGAATCACGTGTGCGGAGGCCCTCTTAAAGAGATAGGCACCTACTTTCCCTCCACCCTAAACACCACCCTGAGGGCGGCGGCGGCGGCGACCGTGGTAATTGCAGCCGCTCGGGGGCAGGGCTTGCCCCAGCGCAGAGTAGTGGCAACGGCTTGTCGCGTCGGGAGCCCCGGGGACGTGAACTAGGCAGACCCACTCTCTCCCCCTCCCAGAAGGAGGTGCTGCCAAATCCACGCGGGGCAGCGGGACCGCCCCGAGGGGCTTCCTCAGTCGAGGAGAGGTGGGGTTCCAGGGCACAGGTGACAGGGCCGGAGAAAGATGGAGCAGCCCGGGGCGGCGGCGGCGTTGGGCGCCGGAGGCTGCGGCGAGGAACCCGGTGGGGGCCGAAGCAACAAGCGGAGCGCGGGGAACCGGGCCGCCAACGAAGAGGAAACGAAAAACAAACCTAAATTGGTGAGTGCTCCCGCAGCCCCCGCCGGCCTTGGGGACAGCGAGAGCCCCGGGATCCTCCTGCCGTTGAACACGGGGGGACCCGGGGCCCCCTCCCAAGGGTGACCGCGACCTCGCTGTACAACTCCGGGAGTCGCTAAAGCAGCGGCCACGCCGAGGCGCGGAGACGGCGTGGGGGCGGAAGAGCACCCCCTTCTCCACTTAACCCCATTCTCCCTCTTGGCAGCCCGGGAGGCGGTGCGGGAAGGAGAAAGGCCCCACCCCAACTTGGGGAGACCCCGAGTACCGGGTAGGGGCTGTTGTTTGTCTAACTTGTGGGCGCGAACCTTCTTTACGCGATTCCATTCCCCTCCCACCCTTGTCAGTTGCTGGGTTTTTGCCTCTTAAAGCTTAGGGTTCGGGCAGGGGAACCTAGCTCTTTTTTTCAGTCCCACTACTTGGGAGCCCACCCACAGCCTTACAGAAAAACCCCAAAACAACCAATTAACCAACCGAACAAAAAAATCCCCAAAACAACAACAAAAAACACACAACGTAGGCCCCCAGTCTTTCTACTTGACCAGATAGCTAAGGAAGAGGCGCCTACATGATTTTTTTCCCTTTGCCTCTCCATGTGCTCTTCCAAGAAACATTTCTTTGGAAGAGTGGGGGGAGCGTGGGAGTTAGAGGCTGGCTGAGGTGCCACCAACTGTCCTGTGTGTAATCGTCAGAGTCGTCCAGTACAGTTAGTTGATTAAGAACGCTCAAAAGCAGTAGGCAGACCGCACAAATCTCCCTGTCCTGAGAGTGTGTGCCCCAGTGGGGAGCAGTCCATTTCCTGCCCCTGACTTCATGTGCAGAGGAATGAAATCTATGGGGCCTGGTATTAGATTGAGAAATACTGGAGTGTCTTCAACTCATCAGTTAAAACGGTTCCTCTTTTTTTTTTCCCCCTTCAGCTTATAGGAAAATGGTTTAATAATAGTGAAACTTAAAAACAGGTCAAATTCTTACAGTATATTGGCCAAAGACTATTTTTGCCAGCCCTGTCAAATATTAGGCAGACGTTTATCAATAAACTTTCTAATTTGGGTGGCAGAGGGGATATGGTTTTCTAGCACAAATTCAGCAAATACTCTGTCTGAAGTTTCTTCGTTTAGGTCTGGAGCACAAGCCCCATGTTGCATATCTAGTTTTGTGTTTTAACCAGCAACTTGATTATAATAAGGAAGGAGGCAGTGACGTATAACTATAGCCTTTTCTTAGGGTATCTGGCCATTTGGTATGTACCTGTTGTGCTTCTCTCCCTTGCCTGCTGTTTACCTTTCAATTATGAACTGTCCAGATTGGAAAACAGTGACCGAAGTGTTATCGTTACAGGAAATATGTAGCCTTCCATTATGTGGAAAGGGACCTAGTGGGGTAGAATAAAACAACCAGTCTAAAGTCTCATCAATTCCACCCTAACTTGAGGCAAATTAAGAATTACTTGATGTGTCCTCTTATCCCCCCCCCCCCAAGTATTTACAAGTGAAAGAACTGAGTCACAAGCTCTTTGTGAATTGTCTATACTGGCAGGGGGTTAATGGGATTCATGGGTGCCCCTATTATAAAACTTAGAAAAGTTTTGCGAGTGTATTACCAAAGTTTAATGTATTTAAAAATCCTGATGTTGAAATTTTATCAGTTTGCGGTAAAAGAGTGATCATGTTTCTTTCTTTTTTCTTTTTGGATCCAGTACAAAACTGGTTTAAACAGTGATTAAAAGTTTAAACAAAAGTAAAAGCGAACTGATAGTTTCCACAAAGAGTTGGTACATCTAGCAAGAACCTTCCACTTTTAGGATGTGTGAGCTCAAGAAAAAGCACTTATCTCTGTCTGTTAGTAATAACACCTTGATTCTATTTTTCCCATCCTTTTGGTCATTTGTCCTGTTTCATCTTTTATGCTTTGACAGGGTAACTAGATAGTTATGAGATGGTATCACTTTCAGTTCCTAGCTAACACTATTTGGTGTTGAGTATAGCTTGATATAGTAGAACAAGTATTTGAATCCAAGAGTTTGTGAATATCAATGGGAAATTGCTTTTGTACTCAAAATAATTTTTGAGCCTTACATGATTTTACAAGCAGATATGTCAGAGTTTATAAACATAAATTTAGGAAGACATTTCAGCACATTTTGAGGCAAGAAAGTTGACCAAATAAGACTTGGAAAACTTTTAAAGTAAATGCCTTACTCCTTATTTTGAGTTGTCTTATTGAAGTGCTCAACATGTTCTAAGGCCATGTAGAGAGGAGTTCATCTGGGATTCTTAATAAATATTGCTGGTAAAATAAAGCTTTACCTAGACTAAATTTTATTATTTTGAGTATTATGTTGTTAACCACTGTAGTAGTCCTTAATTGTGTTTGTGTGTGTGTGTAAAGGAGTTGTGGGGGATTGTAAAAGAGAGCCATGTGGTAGTAGAAATTATTTGTGTAGGTGATTATGGGGGATAAGGGTTCTTAAACTGAAATCATATGAAAAAATTTGAGTGTATGTAGGTACATTCAGTTTTCTGGGCCTCATAGTTTTCATCAGTTTCTCAAAGGCATATGTCTCCTATAGAAGAATAAGAACTTTTGGGTTACCAGAGAGAGAGTAAAGGAAATGCCAGTTGATTCCACTTGAAGAGACTGGCGAGAGGAGGAGGTCACCGACAAGGGAGAAGGGAAATAACACTGACCGCATGAGTGGTAGATATTGAAGATAATGCGTCTGGGAGTAAGCCGTTAATTACACACATCTATATAGTATTAGCTAAAATGAAAGTTTTTACTGCATACAAAATTTAAATTGATAGCTATGGTATAGCGGATGCATACAGTATAAGGCTTGTGATTCAGTTGTTTTCATTTAGTTTCTCATTGTTCTGGGAAACTGGAGAAGGAAGGCATGTTTTCTATGGAGCGGAACTACTTTCATTTATATCCTCAACCTTTTGATGGGTATTAGAATTTTTTCAGAGGGACATTTCAGGACTCTTAACGACTTCTGCTTGAGATTAATTAAATCAATTTGACAAAGCTTACTTCCATTTTCTTAATCTGTGCATCCTCATAATGACCCTTTTATTTTGGTTCTTTTTAATGAAGGCAACCTTGTTTTGGACTCATCACAGTTTGGATAATGCCTTAGTAGTAGAGCTTTGTATTTTATGTAACTATCTGGTTAGGCCCAGATTGTAGCATGTCATCAAACAGCATGAATCTTAATTAGTAATTTGATGTCAACCATGGAATGTATTTTGTCAACTCAAGTAGTACAGAGAGCTCTAGAAGTGTCATGAAGGGGACATCCTAAAGCCCACGTTTTTAAGGCAGTGACTTAACCATTAATAGAGGCAAGTGTTAAGGTAGAACCAGCAGTCCTCACACACATACCATCGTGTAGAGTGGCTTAACATTCTTTGATGTTTTTGCATTTTGACTTTGTGTTTCTGTATAATTCCTGAAGCCTTTGGTTGTTTAGATAGTAGAGTCACATTAGTAACTTGAAATAACAGAAGTTAATGTTCTGGTTCTTACATAACTTCCTGAGTATTTGGTTATTTGTTTTTAGTTGGATAAATCATGTTTTGATTTTAATTGATAAAGGCTGAGCACAGTGTGTTTCTGTATGACACACACTTACTGAGCACGTACTACGTTCTAGGCATTATTCTGAAGATTGGTGATACAAAGGTGCCATTGTCTAGTGGGGGAGACAGGGAAGTTAATTAATGACTACAGAGTGGTGTGATAAGGAACAATGGGAATATGTATTAGCAGGGTGATAATAGAAACATGGAGAGGCATCTGAATCTAATTGGATGCTTGAGTGTGGTAAGGAAAGGCTTACCATAGTAGGTGACATTTGCACCAAGGCTTGAAGAATAAGGCATTAATTGAAGAAGGGGAGGGAAAGGCATTTAAGGGTGAAAGAACAACGAATACAAAGGTAGAGAGACGTGGTAGCATGTCCAGTAAAGAAGCTGTGGATAGATGGTAGTGGCTGAAACAAAGATTCCATATGGTAGACCCGTTAGAAAAGAGAGTGAGTCCAGTTCATGGTGGGTATTTGTATGCCATGTTAAGAGTTTCAGCTTCTTTCTGAAAGCCATACTAAGTCATTGAAAAAATGTTAAGGAGGAGACTGAGCTGATCAGAATTGTGTTTCAGAAAGAAACTTAATACAGTGGAGAATTTCTTGGACAGGGATGCCAGAATGGAGGCAGGAAGACCAGTTAGGAGGAGCAGAATGGCATAAGAATTTGATGTTTAGGGTTAGAAACCTGGATTCCAATTGCAGCACATCCACTCATCCATTTCCTAGCTCATCCATTTACTCGGCATATTTCTCTACATCTCAGTTTCCTCCTGCCGATCCATTGCCTCTCCTTCCTGCTACTCACCCTGAACATCTTCACCAAATTGGAAATGTCCGCCATATTTCTCCTTTATAAATCTAACCTGCCTCTCACAGTCCAGCTGGTGCCTCATAATTCTCTCATTCTTCCATTAAACTTCAGCTTACTGAAGGCTCTTCCTTATTCTGAATTCCTATTGTGGGTCTGAATGTTATATGCTGATCTCATACCTCCAGAAGATTTTAAAGTGCTTCTGGGCAAGGGTCCTGCTTTATGCCTATTCTTGAAAACCTTGCAGACCAGTGCTGGTGTGCAGAGCTACTCAACAAATGATTATTAGCTGGGAATTC
>NW_006783121.1:2345663-2381479 GCF_000442215.2 Lipotes vexillifer | reverse complement strand
CTTTCCCTATAGGCCAGACATTTTGAGAGTGTAAATTGTTGAAAAGAGGCTTTTTGAAAAAGAAATGTGCCATTTTTTCTCTTAGAATATATGCTCCATCAAATGAACCTATCTGTACATTCTTCTGTGTCCTTTCTCTAATTTTGAAAGTCGAGAAACTTCTTGGCTGGACGATCTCATCCCTTACTGCCTCGTTTGTTTGGTTGGGTTCTTGTGATGTCACAGCCTGAACTTCCATGTGGGGAACCAGTATCAAAAAAAAAATGGTACAAATGAAAGTATTTACAGAACAGAAAGAGAGTCAGAGATGTAGAAAACAAACTTATGGCTACCATAGAAGACAGGGGGAAGTGGGGGAAGGCGGGATGAATTGGGAGATAGAGATTGACATATACACAGTATTACATATAAAATAGATAACTAATAAGAACCTACTGTATAGCACAGGGAACTCTTCTCAATACTCTGTAATGACCTATATGGGACAAGAATCTAAAGAAGAGTGGATATATGTATGTGTATAACTGATTCACTTTGCTGTACAGTAGAAACTAACACAACCTTGTAAATCAACTATACTCCCATAAAAATTAAAAAAAAAACAACTGATGATGACCCAAGTAACATTTTATTGGTATTAATAGGAGATATCAGATTATTGGCTAAAGAATACTGAATGGAGGACCAAAGGACCTGGGTTCCAGTATTTATTCTATCTTTTAGTTGCTTGTGATCTCTGATGAGCTGTTTAATACCAGAGGTTTGAGCCCTTGATTAACATCTGCCAGTCAGCAATAAACGCTTTCCTGATTTGCTTTACAAGGTGGTTTAGATAAAACACAGTAATGAATGAGAAAGCATATAGGAAATTCTATATTGCTATGCAAATATAGAGCATTATTGTTAACCCCTTGCATTACCTGAATCAAATGTATTGTGGTTGGATAGTTTAATGGCTTTCCTGCAATTTGATAGTTCTAAGATTATTATTGTACGAAGTGCCATAATATGGCTGCATGCTGATTGATTGCTTATTCTCTCTCCAATTCCGTTTGTCCATTTGAAAGATTATACATTCTGTCCTTCTGCTAATAATTCTTTGTGTTTAATGAATACAAGATGTGAGTTTAACTTTTATTTTTCACTGTATTTTTTTTAAAAAAGAATCAGGCTATCCTTTTCTTTCCATGTATCAACTTGAGGCATTTAAAATTTCTGTTAAGAAAGCTTCACTAGATACCTATGACAATTCTGTCTTGTCAGGCAGTTTACTGCTGTTGTACAAATAAGAAAACTGAGTCACTGATGTGTTAAGGAGTCTGACCTAGAGATAAGTTTAAAAGCTCTCAGTTCTCTTGTCAAAGTTAGCTATAGCACTGAGTCATTATGCTTCAGGCACTCTGAGAGTGAAAAATTATTCAATCTCTTTTTTTGTTCCTTTTGGGAACAATTATCATTGTAATCCACCTAGATTTCACTCTGAGTGTCAAGAGCTCTGGCAGTAGCAACATGTCATTGAAGTAAAATCATATTCTTTTCCAACCTGGTCTCAAAGAACACTGTAAATAACAGGATGCTCTGAAAATAGTACATACATAATATATGCTAATTTACATGAATCAGCACATTTGACTAAATAGCACTGGATATCAGTAGCACCATCGGGATGATTATTGAAGACCCAACTTTCTCCTGGTCCTATATTCCATCTGCCATGCAGAAGAGACCAATTCCTTCTGTCAGATTTTGGCTGTTTGATATTTTCTTTTGTCTCATGACTGAAGAAACTAAGATGATGGACAGCTGACTTGAAATACAGTTATATATGTGATATCCAAGTGGGCATCTTGTAGAAGATACTCAAGTGGAAGATAGCTCAAAAATGATGCATGTAAAGGGAGGCTGAGATACATTTTCACATAGCTATTTATTATGAATGTAGTAGAAATAAATCAATTTACACTAATTTAAAACTTATTTACCTGATCAGGCTGAATCCGTTTCAGTCTAAATGATTTACTTGGGCTGTAGCTTGAACAGACATTCAGCTGAATTCTGATCCTTGCTTGCTTTATGTGAGGTGGCCTGGGGAAAAGGGTATTGGTGCCTTTCTCAAGAAAGAATGTAGAAAGCAAAATCTTACTAATCACCACTTACACAGGCTTTGGTTTAATGAAGGTTTTGCTGTATTGCTTTAGTGAGAGTCAGCTACATTGCTACCAGATACAGAACAGCAAATCGGCCTCCAGTCTCTCCGTCTGCTAGGGCTCTATGTCGTGGTGCCTAGTGCAAGTGAGAAGTTTCAGCTGGCTATTCAGGCAGGCCTAGGTAGGAATCTACGACTTCATTAGGAATGAATGATTTCACAAACGTTATTGATTCAATCACCTGGCAATTCTGGTGTTCGTCCAAGGGAGAAAAGATGTTGGGTAAAATCCTTAAAAAAAAAAACAACTATTCTTCTGTGATAGATATCCACATGCTTTTGTAAAGATCTGCTCAAAGTTATCAGGAATTTTTCTCTACCTTTAATTTGTTGGTCTTTCCCCTAGCTAAAATATCAATAAAAGAGCTAAAATAGAGTTTTCACTTAGTTATAATATGGGCTAGTTAATAAGGCTTTTTAAATAAAAGATATGAAAAATTTCAACATACTAAAAAGTAGAGAGGATAGTATAATGAACCACCATTGGGTATTATACCATTAACTATGTATAGTAGTTATTTTGATTTTCAACAATTGCTTCATCCATCCTTTATTTTTTTCCGTGCTAAAGTACTTTAATGCAAATCCCAGATATCGTCATTTTACTCCTGCGTACTTCAGTGTGCATCTCTATAAAAATTACTGACTTTGTCACATCTTTAAAAATTAACATATTCCTTGGTATCATCTAACCCTCAATTCATAATCAAATATCCCCAGTTGCCTCAAAAAACAGATTTTTAATCTCATGTGTGCCTAATTAATGTACATGTCATCGAGCTCTTTAAACAAATACAGCTTTAAATTAATGGTAAAATGTTCAAAGTTGCTCCACATAAAGTGCTATCATAAAGTGTCAGCTCCAGTTAAATTCACTTGTGTCTTTAATTCTGTAGAACTATCTGGAAAGTTTGACTGTACAAGTGTGGAGAGGCTCCTTAGAACAGCTACTATGTGTTGAGAAAAGAGACCAAATTAAGACTTTTGGCTCCACTCACTAATTGGGTAATCACTCATTCTTCATTTTGCAATTTGTGGAGTGGGGTTATATGAAGAATTTCCCTCCCAGGGAAATTGTAGACAGTTGGGCAAAGGACTGTCTTCTTGAGTTCTGTCAGTAAAGGGTTCATGTAATCTTTGATACACACACGCATATAACTAAGTTTATGTTACTAGCTCTAGTTTCAGTTTCCATACACAGGCCAATTTGGTACTTGAAGTGTCTGTCTTTGTTTTTTAGCCTTTTTAATACACTCTAAGTTGCCGCATGTGGATAACTGGGTGAGCAAAGCTTTACAAAGAAGTCTGAACTATTAAGTTTCCTTATTTAGACATTTGTGGGGTTAAAATTGAAAAACCAGGCTACACTAATGAGATGATAGAGCTGGGGATGGGTGGAGTGGGTAAGTATGAGAAATCGACTTGGGCAAAAGGCCTACACTCCACACAGATTTACTAAAGAAATTGTGTAACCACTACTTTCCAGACAGCAACTTAGTGCTGTTATTGTGCTGCGTGGCAATAGGCATATAATTTCTTGAGCTTTGTGGACTCAGGTAGCTTTAGGCTGGCAACCCATCTCCACCCTGCAACTTCTAAGCTAACCATTTACTGACCCAATCAGGTGGGTGATTTTTCATCAAAACAGGAGATGAGTGATAATTTTTGGGGCTGGACAGGTGGCGTTTTTCACCTTTCGTTTTGGTCGAGGGAGGGACAACTCTGGAGGTGGTGTTTTATGTGCTTCAAGATCAATCACTGATAAAATCTCAAAGGCTTAACAGCATATTATGCTGGCTGAAGCTGCTTAAGGAAGATTCTATGTGGAGAAAGCAAGACCTTGTGTAGACTGCACACTGACATTTTGAACTTAAACGTGTAATCGAGACCAGGGCCGCTGTGTATGGTTGGGCCCCGCTCACGGGTGTGAGACCACAGAGGTCACATCACTTACCAAATCATTTGCCTAGTCACAGGACTGTGACTTCCGGGGACCACTTTTCCTAGTTCACACAGAGGTGCCATACGGGCTAGCTACTGCAGTTAAGACCAGTTGGATTTTATTCTCACACCAGATGAGAAATTCAGCAAGGCACAGAACTTAGTTTAATGTCTCATTTACCATAGGTGTTTTCCATTTGTCATTGATTCGGAGAAAACAGTATAAGGTGTCCATGTATGTACTATGTTGTCCTAAACCTGCTTGTGAATGATTGCAGCCCTCAAATGTAGAGAGCTCTGTCTTTGAAGATCTAGGCTATAGGTTCAATACGTTGATTACTTTCTCTGACTTAAGGCTCCTCCCTTTCTGCCCTCCTCCTAGTCATTTTCTTGACTTTCTTGTCCCGCAGTGCTTCACATGGTTACAGATTGTACAGGTAAGACTGCATTTTTTTGAAGTTTGTGTCATAACTCCAATTTCTCTTCACTTACATTGCCCACGATTCAAGGCAAGAACTTATGGAAAGTTAAGATGGGTTAAAATAAATTTGGCAGAAGCGTTTCCTCTAATAATATGCTCTGCAGTCTAATACCTTGCATTACAAAATCAATGTGTTCCAGAAGAGTCAGTGTGTACACAGAACGTTTGTGAGTAGAAATAATCTTTTCTTGGGCTGACCTCACAGCTTGTTTTTCATTGGCAGTGCATTAGCTTGCATTTTCCCCCCGCTTTGGTTGAGTAGCTAATGGTCTTTAAACAAGCTATTAAAGGGAAGAATAATCTTACAATGCAAAAAAATAAAAGTAGCCTGGATTTTATCCATGCTGGTGGTTTGGCTTTTCATGTATTTGTTTTACTAAAGCAGGGCTAACTCATGTTCTCTGATCTCTAAATTCTCAGGCTTGCTGCATATATCCTCTGCTTGCTTCATCAGACTGTTTTCAGATGGTCTTGTGAATTTCTGAGAGATCCAAATCCTCCATTTTTATATAAGCCGAGTAGGTCTGAGACCAAATATGAAGCTTTAAGTGGCCATATCTCTATATAAAATGGAATTGAGGCATTAGCTCTACCTTAAAGTAGGAATTGTGCAGGGCTCCATGCTCTTTCTACCAGCTCTGTTGTAGCTAATTGTGGATCAGAATGTTACATTCCAAACCCCTGCTTTCAGCCCTCCCTTTAAGTAATCTATTATCACTTGCATGTTTCCAACCCTGAAGATCATCACCATCATTTTCACTTGTTTCTGCAAATATTATTAATGATGTATCCTATGGCATTACAAAATCAGAAGTAACATACAGACGGGTGGCCAATGGATAGGAAATCAATGACTGAATGTGAAAGATTTATTTAAAAGCATTTCCTATCTACACCTGTCATCAACCATGTTGCCATAAACTAGTAGAAACTTCATTTTGATCTTAGTACCACCGCTTCGTGTTTTCAAGGTGCATCTTATTTTATAGAATCATGCTATACAGAGTTGAGATAAGCTAAATAGGATATCTAACTGATCCTATTAAGCTGTATTTTTTTAAGAGTTTCTTGGCAATTTAAAAAGGTTATATAGAGAGTAAGCTAACTACTTCTTAAAATGTAATGCTGGGCAAGTCATTTATCTCTTTTCTCTCTGGGTATCAGTTTATTCTGTAAAATAAGGGAGTTGAAATAAAGTCTTCAAGGTTCCATTCAGCTCTGACATTCTGGGAGTCAAAGGTTACTGAGAGCTGTAATGAATCTGCCCTAACATAAATACATGACATCTGGGTTCTAGTTAGAAGAAAAGTTGGCAGTCATGAAAGATGACTGTTTAAGGCTGAATGCTAAGGGTGAAAATACAAGTTAACTTTACTGTCCTGGTTCTGGAGTCTGAGTTAGCCTAGTTCAGTGAAGGTAACGTAAACATGGTTTTAACCATGCATTGTGTGCAGGGCCCTGCTGGCTCTCCTCTGGGTCATCCTCATCCTTGGGTGGTAGCCTTGGTTCACTGACCAAGCGCAGTACTCAAGCCTGCCCAGAGCTGATTCTCAGTAACCAGTAAGATCATACGTGCCAGTTGCTACCCTAAGTACCTTGCATGTATTGGGTTGGCTAAAAAGTGCCTTCAGTTTTTAAGTAAAAATAAAAGACACATTTTTCATTTTTACCAAGAACTTTATTGAACAACGTATTCACGCTTTTGTTCCACTACTTTCTGCCATTTTTCAGGCAACTTCATAATTCCATCTTCCCAAAACTTTTTATCTTTTTGAGCAGAGAACTGTTCCAGGCGCCTTTTACAGTCTTCCAGGGAATTGAAAGTTTTTCCCTTAAGAGAATTTTGTAAAGAATGAAATAAATGGAAATCCGAAGGTACAATGTCTGGTGAATATGGTGGATGAATCAGAACTTCCCAGCCAAGCTGTAACAGTTTTTGCCTGGTCATCAAAGAAACATGCAGTCTGGCGTTACCCTGATGGACGATTATACGTTTTCTGTTGACTAATTCTGGACGCTTTTCGTCAAGTGCTGCTTTCAGTTGGTCTAATTGGTAGCAGTACTTGTTCTAATTAATCGTTTGGTTTTCTGGAAGGAGCTCATTAATCGAGGACTCCCTTCCAATCCCACCATATACACGTCACCTTCTTTGGATGAAGACCGGACTTTGGTGTGGTTGGTGGTGGTTCATTTTGCTTGCCCCATGATCTCTTCCATTCCACGTTATTGTACAGTATCCACTTTCCATTGCCCGTCACAATTTGTTTTTAAAAACAGAACATTTTCATTACATTTAAGTAGAGAATTGCATGAGGAAATACAGTCAAGGAGGTTTTTTTTCCTTGACTTCTGTGGAACCCAAACATCAAAGCTATTCACATAACCAAGCTGGTGCAAATTATTTTCAGCACCTGATTTGGATATTTTACGTATCATGGCTATCTCTCGCGTGGTATAACGTTGATTGTTCTCAATTAATGTGTCGATTTGATCGCTATCAACTTCAACAGGTCTACCTGACCGTGGAGCACTGTCCAATGAGAAATCTCCAGAACGAAACTTCACAAACCACTTTTGACATGTTCGATCATTCATAGCACCTTCTCCATACACTGCATAAATCGTTTTTTGCATTTCGGTTGTGTTTTTATCTTTCTTGAAATAATAAAGCATAATATGCTGAAAATGTTGCTTTTTTTCTTCCATCTTTAATACTAAAATGGCTACACAAAAATTCACCAATTTTAATGTCTTTTTAAATGCATGCTGATATGACAGCTGTCACGTACAATCTAACAGAATTATTTTGAATGATGTTAAAGACAACTAAGTGCTACTAGTGCCATCTTACAGGAAAAACCGAATGAACCTTTTGGCCAACCCAATAATTGTCAAGAACCGTGCAGGGTCTGGGGTTTTATCCTGCTTACCCATCTGTTGCTGTTTCCCGGATGATTACAGAGGACTCAAGACTCCTGGGTCAGCGACAGAAGATGTTTTCTTATTCATTACAAAACCAGTAACCAGAATGTCAGCATGACATGCTGGTTCACTACAGTCCTAAGTCCCATGAGGTAGCCCAGGACGGATGCCTACCCAGGCAGTCAGTTGCATTACAGGAGAGGAACACTGAGCTTGGTGGACTTCCCACTTTTTTTTTTTTTTTTTTTTTTGCGTTACGCGGGCCCCTCACTGTTGTGGCCTCTCCCGTTGCGGAGCGCAGGCTCCGGATGCACAGCCTCAGCGGCCATGGCTCAACGGGCCCAGCCGCTCCGCGGCATGTGGGATCCTCCCGGACGGGGACATGAACCCATGTCCCCTGCATTGGCAGGTGGACTCTCAACCACTGCGCCACCAGGGAAGCCCGACTTCCCACTTTTATGGTAAGCAGAAGCAAGCCTGCTCTTTGGGGAGGGTTGATATTAGTACATCATCATCTCGGTCACTTGCTACAAACACAACCTTGGGAAATGGCCTGGCTGAAGTGTTGTCAGGCCTTTCAGCCTTGGCAAACCCAGCAAGAATGTGCAGGGATGCTTGGGTATTGATGGTGGATATCCTCCCCCCATCAATAGTAATTCATTTGATCCTCACAACAGTTTTTTTTTTTTAACCTCTTAATTGGAGTATAATTGCTTAACAATGGTGCGCTAGTTTCTGATCCTCACAACAGTTTTTTTTTTTTAACCTCTTAATTGGAGTATAATTGCTTAACAATGGTGTGCTAGTTTCTGCTTCATAACAAAGTGAATCAGTTATACATATACATATGTTCCCATCTCTCTTCCCTCTTGCGTCTCCCTCCCTCCCACCCTCCCGATCCCACCTCTCTAGGTGATCACAAAGTACCGAGCTGATCTCCCGGTGCTATGCGGCTGCTTCCCACTAGCTATCTATTTTACGTTTGGTAGTATATATATGTCCATGCCACTCTCTTGCTTTGTCACAGCTTACCCTTCCCCCTCCCCATATGCTCAAGGCAATTCTCTAGTAGGTCTGTGTCTTTATTCCTGTCTTACCCCTAGGTTCTTCATGACATTTTTTTCCTTAAATTCCATATATATATGTGTTAGCATATGGTATTTGTCTTTCTCTTTCTGACTTACTTCACTCTGGATGACAGACTCTATGTCCATCCACCTCACAACAAATAACTCAATTTCATTTCTTTTTATGGCTGAGTAATATTCCATTGTATATATGTGCCACATCTTCTTTAGCCATTCATCTGATGATGGGCACTTAGGTTGTTTCCATCTACGGGCTATTGTAAATAGAGCTGCAACGAACATTTTGGTACATGACTCTTTTTGAATTATGGTTTTCTCAGGGTATATGCCCAGTAGTGGGATTGCTGGGTCATATGGTAGTTCTATTTGTAGTTTTTTAAGGAACCTCCATACTGTTCTCCATAGTGGCTGTACCAATTCACATTCCCACCAACAGTGCAAGAGTGTTCCCTTTTCTCCACACCCTCTCCAGCATTTATTGTTTCTAGATTTTTTGATGATGGCCATTCTGACTGGTGTGAGATGATATCTCATTGTAGTTTTGATTTGCATTTCTCTAATGATTAATGATGTTGAGCATTCTTTCATGTGTTTGTTGGCAGTCTGTATATCTTCTTTGGAGAAATGTCTATTTAGGTCTTCTGCCCATTTTTGGATTGGGTTGTTTGTTTTTTTGTTATTGAGCTGCATGAGCTGCCTGTAAATTTTGGAGATTAATCCTTTGTCAGTTGATTCATTTGCAAATATTTTCTCCCATTCTGAGGGCTGTCTTTTGGTCTTGTTTATGGTTTCCTTTGCTGTGCAAAAGCTTTGAAGTTTCATTAGGTCCCATTTGTTTATTTTTGTTTTTATCTCCATTACTCTAGGAGATGGGTCAAGAAGGATCTTGCTGTGATTTATGTCATAGAGTGTTCTGCCTATGTTTTCCTCTAAGAGTTTGATAGTTTCTGGCCTTACATTTAGGTCTTTAATCCATTTTGAGCTTATTTTTGTGTATGGTGTTAGGGAGTGATCTAATCTCATACTTTTACATGTACCTGTCCAGTTTTCCCAGCACCACTTATTGAAGGGGCTGTCCTTTCTCCACTGTATATTCCTGCCACCTTTATCAAAGATAAGGTGACCATATGTGCATGGGTTTATCTCTGGGCTTTCTATCCTATTCCATTGATCTATCTTTCTGTTTTTGTGCCAGTACCATACTGTCTTGATTACTGTAGCTTTGTAGTATAGTCTGAAGTCAGGCAGCCTGATTCCTCCAGCTCCATTTTTTGTTCTCAAGATTGCTTTGGCTATTCGGGGTCTTTTGTGTTTCCATACAAATTGTGAAATTTTTTGTTCTAGTTCTGTGAAAAATGCCAGTGGTAGTTTGATAGGGATTGCATTGAATCTATAGATTGCTTTGGGAAGTAGAGTCATTTTCACAATGTTGATTCTTCCAATCCAAGAACATGGTATATCTCTCCATCTGTTTGTATCATCTTTAATTTCTTTCATCAGTGTCTTATAATTTTCTGCATACAGGTCTTTTGTCTCCTTAGGTAGGTTTATTCCTAGATATTTTATTCTTTTTGTTGCAATGGTAAATGGGAGTGTTTTCTTGATTTCACTTTCAGATTTTTCATCGTTAGTATATAGGAATGCCAGAGATTTCTGTGCATTAATTTTGTATCCTGCTACTTTACCAAATTCATTGATTAGCTCTAGTAGTTTTCTGGTAGCATCTTTAGGATTCTCTATGTATAGTATCATGTCATCTGCAAACAGTGACAGCTTTACTTCTTCTTTTCCGATTTGGATTCCTTTTATTTCCTTTTCTTCTCTGATTGCTGTGGCTAAAACTTCCAAAACTATGTTGAATAAGAGTGGTGAGAGTGGGCAACCTTGTCTTGTTCCTGATCTTAGTGGAAATGCTTTCAGTTTTTCACCATTGAGGACGATGTTGGCTGTGGGTTTGTCATATATGGCCTTTATTATGTTGAGGAAAGTTCCCTCTGTGCCTACTTTCTGCAGGGTTTTTATCATAAATGGGTGTTGAATTTTGTCGAAAGCTTTCTCTGCATCTATTGAGATGATCATATGGTTTTTCTCCTTCAGTTTGTTAATATGGTGTATCACGTTGATTGATTTGCGTATATTGAAGAATCCTTGCATTCCTGGAATAAACCCCACTTGATCATGGTGTATGATCCTTTTAATGTGCTACAACAGTTATTTTGTAGGTGTGGAGAAAAGGCTCAGAGCCAATCAGTAAGTTGCCCGAGGATATGTAATGGTGAATTTGGAATTCAAGACTAGTGTGCCTATAAAAATCCATGTTTTTAACCAAGATTTTGCATATATTGCCTAAGACCATAAACTTCAGAGTAGCTGTAAAGTGACCTGAAGACCTAATGGTTCTCTAGACTGGTGATGGTTGGACCTGCTCTAGATTTTCACTATGCTTATGTCTAATTTGGAAGGGAGAGTTCAGGGGCCATTCATTTTAGTGCCACTGATAATCAAAAGTTAAGATTCTTTGAATCACTGCCATGAAATAGTGGGTCAGATATGTGACCACTTACTTAATTAGAAAAGAGCCATGAGGATGAAAGTGATGAGGCTGTGGATTTTAAGGATGCATGAATGTAATTCTTAAAAATACCAGTCTGGCTTCTATCAAATAATGTCATGTTCAACATAAGGCCTCCTGTACTTTACTACTGTTGCATATTCCATATGATTCTCTCTCTCTCTCTCTCTCTTTTTTTTTTTTTTGGGGGGGTCTTTTTTTTTGTTAGCCATGAAGAGAGTAGCTTCTGAACTGGTTACTTTGCAAGCCATCCTGCCTGCTTCATCTTGTAGTTTCTATCTCTCCTCCCTTCCCCATTCTCCTTCTGTTTGTGAAATTCTGTGTGAAGTAAAACTGCTTTGGAAAAGCTAATGCTATCTCCTGTTATACAAGTACACGACATGCATTGTTCCTTGTTGAGGGGAGTGCCAAGAACCACCTACCTTCTCCTGCTGCTTCCTTCTCCTTCCTGCTTTGCCTAAAGATTGGCTGCTAAAAACGTGTGGCATATTCAGCCAAGTGCTATCTTTTTTAATTAGGCTACTCAAAGTGTTGTGACAAACTATTTTTGCGTTAACATGTTGACAAGTAGTAGCGTCCTAAACTATGGGCTTAGGTGCCAAGTGATATGGAAGTTCATAATGTGATTTGTGGTCTAGTTCCTCAGCCTTAACCATCATTCCTCCCCGAAGGAAAAGGGAACCTTCAGACAAAATGTGATGAGTAAAATAGATCATGAATACACCAGTATATGCCTGGAATCAGGCTATTTCACCCTTATGATCACTAATCTTAATGAGCTGAAATTTCTAGGTTGGTTCTTTTCTTGGAACTATGTACCATCACTATGTACCATAGAACTATGTACCATTCTTTTCATACAACTATGTATGAACTAGGAGGTAAAGGCTGTCTTAAGCTCACATGATGACATAAACAGAACTGGGACAGCAGATAATTAAGCAGACTGAGTATTTAAAAAATTTTTGTTTTTCAAATATCCCTCCTATCTCTTCTTACAAATTCATGTTTCCTCCAAATATAGTAGTGGTTGCTGATGTCCTTCTTTGCTTTTTGACCTCATCTAACACAAAGAGCTTTGTATTTTGGACAAATATTTAAGGAAGGATGTATCATTCCTCTGTCCCCCAAAGTAGGTTCTTTTTCTTTACACTGGTGGTTCTCAGTGAGGTACAGTTTTACCCCCCAGGGGACACTTGGTAATTTTTGATTGTCAAATGTCCAGACATTTTTGATTGTCACAAATAGGGGAGGAGGATGCTACTGGTATCTAGTGAATAGAGGCCTGGGATGCTGCTGAACATTCTATAGTGTGCAAGACAGCACCCTATGACAAAGAATTATCCCACCCAAAATGCCAGTAGTGCCAAGGTTGAGAAATCCCGCTGTGGAACCTATGACTTTTTGTTTACCTAGCCTGAAAAATGCTTGTGGCTCCGTAGCCATTCTTTACTCTTCATTCTGTCCTTTCCTCTGTATTGAAACAGGGCCAGATCTTCAAGGAAGATGTCTTCAAGGAAGCATCGTTTATTTCATTGACTCCCACCAATTTTATTTTCATTTCTTTCCTTTCCATTACTGGATATCTGCTGGGCTGGAGTGTTTATAACTTCGTAGCTGTAAACGATGCCTCTTATCGTTTATCTCATTTCTGACCTCTAAGAAAAATACTCATTATCATCCTAATGCATTTAAAAGGCTGTTTTTCCATCTGCTGATTCCTTGATACCTCAACAACTTTTTGACACTGGTCACTTTTTATTTTTTATTTTTTTGCGGTACGTGGGCCTCTCACTGTTGTGGCCTCTCCCGTTGTGGAGCACAGGCTCCGGACGCGCAGGCTCAGCGGCCATGGCTCACGGACCCAGCCGCTCCGCGGCATGTGGGATCTTCCCAGACTGGGGCACGAACCCGTGTCCCTTGCATCGGCAGGCGGACTCTCAACCACTGCGCCACCAGGGAAGCCCCAACACTGGTCACTTTTAAGTCATCATCTATATGGATTTTAGATTCCATGGTCCAGTCTTCTCTGGCAGCTTCTGCCTCTGAATCGGTTGACTGCCAAAAGTAACAGCTTTCCTTGCGTCCCACCTCAAAGATTTTTCTGCTCTTTTCCACGTCCAGTTGCAGGCAATCATATGCCGCTTCCAGTGCTACCTGAAAGCAGTTGATGCCAAGCCTTTCTAGTTACTCTCTCAGTTCAATACTAGGTCATTGTGTGCTGGAAGACGTCTCCTAACTATGGTGCGCTGCTACTAAGAACAGCATATAGTTGTTGATTCATTTATCTGAGACCCATCTGAAACCTGAAATACTTTATGGCAGTGGTTTTAATATTCTTCCTCTTTTCAGGCAAGGTAAAAATTAACTTGACACTCCTACCCCTTTAACAGACAGGCAGACAGACACGCACACACACACACACACACACACACACACGGTATTTATTAAGCTTACTTATTCACAATGAAGTTTACTCTTGCCTCACTTATTACCAGACTGTATTACTATAATATTAGTCACTGACTGACCTTTATGGTTTCTGTTCCATTTGGGATCAAGGTTAACTTCCCTGTTTCACCAGTGAAAGTCAGTGACTACTTCTCACCCAACTCCTCAGGACCAGGTTTATGTTCATATTTAGGGTTACTGTTAAGTTACCTCGTTTTATCTTCTTATCTTCCTTTTTATGTTTGCACATTTATTTAAGTGAAGCCATTAGCTGTGTTGGTCCATCTGCCTGAAATGACCTCTTATCCTTTTTTTCTCTTCACAGTGAATCTACGTACTTTCCTTCCATTTTTTCATAAATTCTTAAAATCTTAATTGCCTGATTGAAAGAGTTATGGTCAACTTCTTCCCCTTCAACTTGCAATTTCCCATAGAGAAACAGTTCTTTCTGCTACACGCGTGGCCATGTTCATGGTTGTGCTCGTTATAAATGGATGTTATGGTGTATGATCATTCCACACATCAAATCCTCATTACATACAAGGCACCATACTGAGGGGATAAACACAACTACACATAGGTCTTACTCTTGAGGAGCCTGTGGCCTAGCGAGAAAAGAGGGACAGGTGAGTCTCAAGTAGTAAGTTCTATGATACACAGGTGTGGGCATAGTGCTCTTAGGAATGTCACGTACTGAGTCTGGCAGGGAGGGGAGAGACTTTGCAGAGGCCATACTGCAATCTGAGTCCTGGAGAATGAAGAATAGTTTGGTAAGTTTAAAAGGGAGGACATTCTCAATAGAGGGATCATCATGTACAGCCGTTTAGAGTTATGGAAAAGCAGGTTTTTTTTTTTAAGAGTCGTTGATTTGAAAATGTCAAGATCTGGGAGGGAAGGAAGGTTGTGACAACTTGCTTTGTAACCCAATATGGATGATCATATGAAGCATTTTTTCACCAACTCGTAAGTGAGGTGGAGAGAGGGAACTAACATTCACTGAGCACCTACAGTGTTCCCGGCATTGTTTTGGGAGCTTTACATTACCACCTGACTTAATTTTTATCCTAAATATATATGGGAAGTGTAGTTATTTCCCACATTTTACAGAGAAGGGAAATGAGTCTCAGAGAGGTTAATTCTGATTCCAAAATACACACTCTTATGATAGCATGCTGCCTTCTCAGAAGTAACAGATTATATTTAAAATTTAGAAATGAACTATAATATTTTTCTACTTTATGAAAATCAACTTCGTATTTTGTATTTTTATATTTTATTTTTCCTCCTACCACAAACCTTACTAAGAGTCTAATAAATGTATCTTAACACATTTCCTCATTGTTAGACTAAGTTAGCTGAGTAAGAGCTTGAGGACCTGGCTGGGAGTTGTCCACAGACATCTAATTTAGAGCTGAATACCGTTCGTTTTACCACTGAGGATTTGGGCAGCTACTCAGGTGGAAAAGTTCTAGCTCTGAAATTCTTGTTCAGGGCTTAATCTAATTTAATAAGTGTTTCGGAGAAACCCACCCCAGGACTGTGTTAAGCATTATTGAAGTACTAAAATCAATAGTCCTGGCCTGCTAGGAACACAGACCTAGGGTGGCGGGGTTGTGGGGGGAATGTCATAACTGCTACTGCACAGGCAAAACGCGCTGCAAATGTAGTGCTGACTTCATGGAAAGATTGGCAATAGAAGAGAGTCTTAAAGTACAGTGAGTCCTTCTTAAACAAACAATGGTGGAGAGTGGAGAGGGGGCATTCCCTGTAGTGAGAACAGTATGCACCACTGCCAGGAGGCTAAGGAGTTTGGGCAAGTTTGAGGCCTTAAGAGTTTTAGGCCAGGGAGACCCAGTTGTACAAGTGAGAGTGGTGGGCAGGGAGAGAGCCGCTCCATCATGGTGAGGCCAGATGCTTCTCTAAACAGTTTGGACCCCATTCTATAACCCTGGAAGAGTATCTAAGCAGGGGAGTGAGGTGATAGGCCTTACAATCAGACCTTCCTTTAGACTTTTTATAATTCAAAGTATCACGAAGTCTAAAATCTTTTGTCAAGACTCCGTGGTAATTGGCCTGTTTGTAGTGTAAATAGAAAGGCATCTATTAATTCTGATACCTTCTGGCATGCTTTTATTTGACAGCTTTGAACTAGTGAAATTAAACATGTACCGTAAATAGGGCACTTTGATAACTTACAGTTTTGTAGCGACCTAATTGGCTCTCGCTCCCACCTTCTTCTGTAGATCAGTGCCTCTAAGTATACAGTGTTTTGTTTTTTATTTGCTTTTTTGTTTTTGTTTGTTTGTTTTTGTTTTTTTTGCAAATTGATATTGCTGTAAAGGTCAGGTAGCTTACATACAATGCTGCTTCTGTCAGACTGATGTGTTCTGTTCTGGGCTGAATTACAGTCCCCAGAATAATCCCAGAGAAGCTGCAAGATTTATGATGCACAAAACTAGGTAAAATTACCCTCACTGAAGTGTTGTCATGATTTGGTTGTTTATTTCCATTTTCACATATGAATTTCCTAGGACCGTGTAAGAAGAGATGCATTGCTCCCAACTATGGCAAAGTCATCTAAGGGCTATAATTTGAACTCAAGTCCCCTACTTAGGATAATTCACTTAAACAGGTGAGCTTTGTATTAAAAGACACTGTCAACTTAGTTTTATTACTACAGCTTTTAAAGCTTTTATTACTGCAGAGGCCCAAATGAATTTGATATAACCACAGGAATGGAAATTTGTCTATATGCAAAGGATTTCACATACCCAGGATATCAAAATATGTGTTAATTTGTGTTCAAATCTAGTTTTTGCACAAAACTGGTTTTGTAACATGTGACTGAAATAGTATCTATTATCATTGTTTTTATTATTATGTTGATTTGAAAATAAAATTTAAAAAATATGTATAGGGTTTTGAGGTTTAGCTGCTCCCTTAAAAGTAAAAGTA
Organism: Lipotes vexillifer; assembly: GCF_000442215.2. Taxonomy (NCBI): domain Eukaryota; kingdom Metazoa; phylum Chordata; class Mammalia; order Artiodactyla; family Lipotidae; genus Lipotes; species Lipotes vexillifer. Next base: position 2,364,863 of record NW_006783121.1, on the reverse strand, counting down.
AACTCTGTTATATACGTAACTGTTATTCAGTGTTTTCATTTAGTTGAGGGTAAAGCTATCGATACTTAGGCCAAAATGGATTGTTTTGTGGTAATTTTCTCTTTCTTGAGTTTAGAGATGTTACCTAGCATTTGTTTTACTGAAAGCAAATGATTATTTTTTGTGCAGTGGTTTGTAGCTATAGAAACAGGACATTATTTTGCAAGGTATAGGCTGGGAAATTTTTCAAGCTCCTTGTTGCATTACAAAATTATTCTAAAAAGACATCGGTCTGTAGGACATGAATCATCCTTTGCTAGACAACTTTCTCATGAGAGATTTGTGGTTCTTGCAGAATCCCTTTTGAGCCTCGAAGTGTGAAGAGTATTACTACCAAAGCTGAGGACAAGAATTCTCTGAGTTATAAATACATAGCCATATGAAAGGCGCTTGAGCAGGGGCTTCCCTGGTATGTGAGAGCCAAAAATATTGCCTGGCTTTTTGCCTCCCCTTCCCAGTGATGTTGCCTTGGGACTTGTTGACCCTATCCTGAGTAGGAATAAGTCTCCGTTTTCTTTCTTTCTCAGTGACCTCCATAAATGTGGTGGCACTGGAAACAATTTACTTCTCAAGTCTCTCTCCCACTCGCCCTACCATCTGACTTTTATTGCCTAAATGTAGGGGCTGATGAGAGGCCTGAACTTTTTCCTTTGCTACTTGCCCCTCCCCACTCCTTGCCTAATAGTGGGGGATGCATTTTCCCTTAGACATTATTTCCTTATTTGATAAATATTGTAGTACATTTCAGTTTCCTAATAGTCTATTTAATGCTGAAGGACATAGAGTTGTGAAATATAGGTGCTTGTTATCAAGGGTCTTACAATATTATAAGGAGAATATGACTTGTATACATGTCAGTATTTGATTAGTGCCATATGAATGACTGGGATTTAGAGACAGGAAAGATTAATAATTTGGGTTGAAATACACTAGGAACTGACTCACTAGGTACTTCTTCCTCCCTCCCCCCACATTCCTCATGGGGAAAATGCATTCAGAATTCAAAACAGATCCCGCATGCCGCATGGTGCAGCCAAAAAAAAAAAGTTATAATAAAAACCAAATAAAACTTTTAAAGTTGATTGTTTTAGTAAACAAAATGTTCCTGATTTTTTTAGAAGACCACTTTATATTTTAATGCTAATTATAACCATTGCCATACTATTAATGAGAGATGCCCAGTACATTGAAAAAAGTAATTTCTTGATAAGTCTAACTGGTTTCATATGTTACTTGAAAATGTGTTTATGAATGAGCACTATTGTTCAAAGTTGAAACAAGTATGATACTAAGTTGTATTTCCCTGGGACAGCAAATGAGAATATTTGAAGTCTTTTAAATGCATTAGAAATACAGTTTCCATTCTTCTATTCTTCTCATTCCCTCTAGAATCTAGAATCCTCTAGATTCCCTTTCATACAGATTTCTGAAAAAAGTGATTTTAGGACCACTTGCCTGAAGGCCACCAGAAAAGCTTGCTAAAAAACATAGATTCTGGAGCCCCAGTGAACCAACCGAATGAGAATCCTTTTGGTGTGGGCCCTGCGAATCTGCACTAAGCTGCCCAGATGATTCTGTACCCTAAAGTTGGAGAACCAATAATCTCATGCACAGTTTGCAAAATGGCAGCCCTGCAAGTCATATCCGGCCCACAGATTTGTTTAGTTTGGCTTGCAGTCTTGGCAGTGTGGTTTTGAAAATTTGATTTGTTTGCCAGCTCTTAGAAATTGGGATTTTACACATTTAAATCCAAATTTCTGGCTTCCCTTGAAACATCAGTGTAATTTTGTAATACTGAACCCATGTTCCCATGTGACTGTCAGCAGTCCACTGTACCCATTTGAATGGGCCAGGTATTCCCAGATTAACCACAGTCCACCCTTAACTGCATTTCATCCTGGGGTCTAGTGTTAGGTGACATTTACTTTCCTATGGTTGAGCTGCATCACCTGGTTATATCCCCTGCTTAGAATCTGTATGCATTTGAGTTTTTGACTCTGAATCCAAAAGTTAAAAAATAGGGAGGAAAAATGATTGGAAAGAGGTGAAATTGGAGGCTGGGAGACCAGAGAATTTATTACAGTAGTAGAGATAAGAAATGAACTGCTGAAGTAGGACAGTGGTAAGACTGGTGGAGAAAAGGAGGAAGTTTAGTTATGTAGAAGCTGCCAACCTTGGTGACTGACTGAATTGTGGTAGGATCTGGAAGGGAGAAGGAAGAACAGGCATGGTGGAGTAGGGAGAGAGAGAAGTAGGTGGGAAGAGGAGTTTGGTGATTGTGGGACATCGTTGCTAGGTACTGAGGTATAGCTTGTTAGGGAGCAGAGACCCTCCCTACTGTGTTAGAGGAGAGGATGACTCTGAGAGGAGCATATAAAAATGTACTGGATCTATGTGTTTTGATTAAAAAAGCATATTAAAAAACCTGCCTGCTTTCCTAATGCAAGCTGAAAAAAAAATCTACAAAATTGTGACTAGCGGGAATAGACAGAAAATAGCATATCGTCACCTTAACCTAACCCTGGAGGAGGCACTGAACAAAGAATCCCTTGGCAGAGGTGTATCCAAGTCCCTTGAGTGTGAGAGACATTTATCTAAAGCATCAAAGGTTAGCAAAGGTTGACACATTGCTGTAGCATATCAAGATGACACAGTGATTTAATGACAACCACTGCTTTCTTGCAAATGGTAACTTTCCTTGATCTCTTCTACATTTTTAGTTTTGCTTTGTGAGTATTCTTTAGTACTGTGGACACTAGGAACACGCTGTATTCCAAAAAGTGTTTGTAAGACATTTTTCTTTTTTTATATCTCTGAAAACATTGTTTCTTTGGGAACATGTTATGTAGGGAGGTTAGGTTCCCAGGGTAGCTCCCCCTTTTCAAATCTGACTTAATGTACATTTCACATGACCTGTTTTATTAATAGTATGAGTCTGGACTCTGGGAGCAATCATGTACCATATAGTGTAGGAACAATGATCCTTCCTGTCTCTTTTCTAGGTACCGGGCTGGCCCTTGGCAATATTTTGAAATTAGTGAATTTTATCTTTGTGATTCCCCAAATCCCTTTGTGTACCCCTTTTCTATACAATGGTGCCCCTCCCTTCAGATGACACCCCTCCTTCTGTGATCCCCCCCTTCGCAGATCTTCCATGTTCCTCAGTATTCCAAAATTCATTACCCCTTCTTCCTAAACTCCTCATTTCTGTCGTATAGCTTCTCTCTCCTAAGTATCAGAACGAACTAAGTTATGCTAAAATCATTTCTGCTGGTGCAATGTTATTGTTATTTTTAAAAGACGGTTGTTAACAAAAATTAATTGCTCGGTAAAATATCCAGCAGGTAGCACAGGAAAGTGAATAAAGTTAGATAATGAAAGAATGTTTTAGGGGAGTGGGTCGTTATATCAGCAGCCCTGATTTAATATTTTCACTTGGGAATAATTACCTCTAAGTTCTTTCTCCTTTTGAGAAAGAGGAAGTCTTGCCTCTTCACTTATGAGCCTATCTCTCTGAGAGCTTCTCTGTATTCATGACTGTTTCCATGAGAGCAGCAGAGAGGCTTCTGGAGTTGAGGGTAGGTAAACAGGGCCAGAAGAGTGACTCTTCTAAGTCTGAGACTGCTTATACGACCTTTTGAGTGAAGGGTATATTCCAAGATGGCTTAATATAAGCAACAATTAACTAATAAAAAATAGTTTCATATTTCTTACCCACAAATGGTGAAATGCAATTTCTAAGCTCAATTTGATTATTGAGGCAAATGATGGATAGTATTAAAAGCATTGGTTTCTAATAATTTATAAACTACCTTCTGTTCTTATCTGTTGAGTTGTATGCTTACCAAAGAGTCGCTTTGTTTGTTCGCAAACCTATACTGCCAGCTGTAATTGCTATTGTAATTATATGATTTACTTAAACATCATGAAATTGATGAACTGTGAGTGTGAGAAAAAAGAGATATTCCTATGAAAATTAAGTAGAAGTGTTTTGCATGAGTTAATAAAGCAGCTAAAAAGATTGCCCGTTGCATTAAGCACAAAGTCTACTTTCAGAGGCAACTGAAAGTCTAGGGAAAAATAACAAAAATCTAAAAGGATTCCTATGGCTTTGCAGGTATCTTTAAGTTCTCTCTTCTAAAGAAAATGCAAATAGTAGGGAATGCGTTGAGGGTGTGGTTTATGAAAGGAAAACTGCTCTGAACTCTCGCTAAGGAGCCTACATTAAAAGAAAAGGCCTTCGTTCTACGTCAGAAGATTAATGAATGAGGTATATTTCATGTTGTAAGTTACAATAAAATGTTGAAGATAATTTTTACTTTTAATGATTGCTCACTTTAATCAACTTTTAAAAAGTAACCACCCACTGGACCTTATCATGTCTGTACAATACTGTACAGTAAAGGCTCATTTTCCATGCTCTGAAATGAAATTCTAGTTACTATGTCATTTCTTTGTCATTTCTGGGCATAGTGAGGGACCAACATGCCTTCACATTGCTTATTGAATGACCATGGTAGTCAAGCAGATTGTATGCTCATTTTTCAAAATTGACTGATCACAAATTAATTTATTATAACTTCCTTTCCATGAGAGATGAAGGCATTTTTTGAATGTGGAAATTTTATTTTGTGGAAACGAAAAAGTAGGCAGTGATTTTAATATATAGTGATTGAGTTCTTGTCAAATTACAGAATTTTTTCAAGAATGTATCCAGGGGTAGACTTCCTGGAACTTTTGTGGTCTTCTTAGGTAGTCTTAAGGGATTCTATATATTTGTACATTGACATTTATCACAGTATTCTGCATTTTTGGTAGGATTTTTAGTAGGGAGGTTGCTAAGTGTCATTTATGAGTGAGGTCTGATAGGGGAACTCTGGAACCTTTCCCATATCCTAACAGTTCTTTTCAGTCATTCAACTACCTAGGCTTACTCTGATCTGACTCAGCCTTCAAGGGAGGATGAATAAAGCAATTTGTCCCAAGGAGTTTGCTGGATTGACTTTTGTCCCTACTGTATTGAAAAAATAACATACTTAACCAAGGATCCTGTATGTCTTTTTAATGTTGGAATGTATAATAGTCAAGTGGTTAGAATTCATATGCAGAGGAGTATACCATATCACAATTTTTACTGCAAATTGCTCCTTCACCATCCTGTCTGCCATGTTCTTCCTGATATTTAAAAATTTGAGTTGATTGCTTTTGATGAGCAAAAAAGAAATTTCCATTTTTCTCTTGTTCCTTTGTGTGGATTAGTGCCCTGGATTTGAAGGGCTAGTGCTAGTGAATCTTTGGATAACATATAACACCCCCATGATTCCTCTCCTCAACTTCCCCACTGTAGGATGAGAGAAAATTAGCCACTGGTTGGGAAAGTAGTTTTATAGTTTGTGTATATGGTAAATATTTTGTTGATTCAAAATGATTGAATGCTTATGTGTTACCGTGCTAGCTGGATACTTAAATGGGTGAAATATCAGAGAAATTATATGAAGTAGAGAAGAATGGGTCTCAGTTTTAAAAAAATTCTCATTTTTTTTCCTTTTCAGAAAGAACTTTTTCTTTTAGTTTACTACTGCTGTGTTTATCTAAGTCAGTTTTAGATGCAGCAGTCTACTCAAATGTCGTAATATTTGCTAGCATTTTCTGTTCTTGCATATAATCAAGGTGGGCTTTTTATAGAAAACAAGTCTATAGTAAAAACAAAATTAAAACCCCCAAACTTCTAAATGGACAGCATTCTTGACAAACAGAAGTGATTATCTGGCTAGGTATTGAATTCTTAGAATTTTGAACTCTGCTAAATAAGCGGGTTTATTACAAAGCTGCTGTGAGGGTAACAACCTTGAACCTTCTGTGACTTTGGCCACATTACTTCACTATTCTGGCTCTCCTTTGTTTTCCATATCTGTCATCTTCTCTATAATCATGATATATTGTTTGTTGCAATTTTGTTTTATTTGACTTCCTTAAGCCTATCAACCTTGTTCCTAACTTTGTGTTTCAAATGTCTTATCCTCTTTATTGTTGTTGCCTCCTTTGTGGATTTTATTTATGATTTTTCATCTTTTCTTTCTAGAACTCTCCCAGCATGGTTTTTACTTCCTCCTTCTCTTTCATCATTTTTTTTTTTTCTTAAAAGGATTTTATTTTCTTAAAAATTTTTTTCTTAAAAGGATTTTAGTTTTATCAAAACCGTATATGTATATAATTAAGGTCAGTGGTACAGAAAGGCTTGTAATAAATAGTAACTTCTCATGCCCCATCTCTTTCCATCCCTAGTGTTGTTCACCAGTGGCAACCCCTTTTAACTGTTTTGTCTGGTAGTTTGATCCTTATCTCCAAGTAGTATGCTTATACTGCTGTGTCTTACCTTATCTATCTTAGATACTATCTATTGACTTCTTGCTATGATAGAAGAGGATTGAGCTCATGCCACCCCTCACCATTCCATGCTTATCATCACAATACTGCTATCACTGTTTTTAGTTCTTCTGGTTTAAGAGTATACCTTCTTTGATCTCTTTTTACATGATCATATGTGATTTATTTGAGACCATGAAGAACAACATTTGAAGTCCATCTGGATTTTTTGCAAATTTTATGCATAGATTCTCTTTTGGTCCCTTTCTGATCATTTATCTTTGAATTGGTTTGGCTGCTTACCATGAAGAGTGGTATGGGTGTGTGTGTGTGTTCCTATTCACATGCTTGTGTGTGTGCATGTGCACACCCCAGTACATATTTCAAAGTTCATGCATGTGAGAAGAGATAATAAAGACGAGCTGGAGTAATTCACAGCCTGAACTTGAGTTTGTTTCAATGTGCACATTCTCTCCTAACTTTGTTTTTATTTCCTTTACTCTGAGAGCATGTCCTTCTTAGTTTTTGCAATCAGTGGTCTTGGCAGCAGTGTCAGGCTCATTCCTGCCTCAAGGATAGTGCGTGTTTATTTGATTTTAAAATAGACTTTATTATTATTATTTTAAAGCAGATTTAGATTCACAGCAAAATTGAGCAGAAAGTATGGAGAGTTCCCATATACCCTCTACATCCACACATGTACAGCCTCCCCTTCTATCAACCTCCTGCACCAGGGTGGTATATTTATTACAAGTGAGAAACCTATATTGAGACATCTTTATCACCCAAAGTTCACAGTTTACATTAAGGCTCAGCGGCCATGGCTCACAGACCTAGCCGCACCGCAGCATGTGAGATCTTCCCGGGCCGGGGCACGAACCCGTGTCCCCTGCATCAGCAGGCTGACTCTCAACCACTGCGCCACCAGGGAAGCCCATTAGGTAATTCTTTTGGAGAAGTGTGTCGTTATTAAACAAGAGAGAATTCCTGACTTCTCTTGAGTGCCATGAATGGTTAAATCATGAAGTGGAAATTTCTGTGTGTTTTATAAAAATCACTATATTGGGCTTCCCTGGTGGCGCAGTGGTTGAGAGTCCGCCTGCTGATGCAGGGGACGCGGGTTTGTGCCCCGGTCCGGGAAGATCCCACATGCCGCGGCGCGGCTGAGCCTGCTCGACTGGAGCCTGTGCTCTGCAACGGGAGAGGCCACAACAGTGAGAGGCCCGCGTACCGCAAAAAAAAAAAAAAAAAATCACTATATTAAAACTTTGCTTGCATTCTTGGGACTTCCCTGGTGATCCAGTGGGTAAGACTCCGCACTCCCAATGCAGGGGCCCCAGGTTCGATCCTTGGTCAGGGAACTAGATTCCACATGCATGCCGCAACTAAGAGTTTGCATGCTGCAACTAAGTGTACACATTGCTGCAACTAAGAAGTCCACAGGCCACAAGGAAACATGCTGCAACGAAGGTCCTGCGTGCCACAACTAAGACCTGGTGCAGCCCAAATAAATAAATACATATTAAAAAAATAAAACTTAGCTTGCATTCTTACAGGATAAATGTATACTGCACAATAAAAAATACATATAATTTAAATCTTAAGACTTGTATGTAGTTTATTTTTGATAATCATTTGATTATATTTTAACCTGAAAAAAAATATCTATGGAGCAAAGCATCCATTCGAATCATTCACTTTTGTGCACCACAATATCCTTTCAGTTGAAAGTGAATTTCAGAACAAAGATTTTCAATTCAGGGCAACAATTATTGAATAATGATTCAAGCTATTGATGGAGCCAAATCTCTATGAAAGTCACACTCCAGGGACACTGATTACAAAACTTCACTTGTTTTGGCTGGATTATATATGCTTCCACATGGCAATATCGATTAAACAGTGAAGATTGATTCTCTGTCATCATTGGAATTAAGCAGTCATAGTTAAGAGGAAGTGGGACATGTGTAAGATGTAATGTGATGCTTTGCCTCATGTTTATTTCTATTTTAAGCTTCCATGACCTAAGCCAGAGTATTTTTTGAGAAGTTTGATACATAATTAAAATAAGTGTCTTCATGTTTGATTATTGATGAGAAAAGATGAGGGTTTGAGGGAGTGACTGCTACTCAGTGTTTATTTAAACATAGCCAAAAGTAGGAATCTTATCACAGAAATTACTTCATAAACATAACATTCCTCCATTGTCTCCTTTACTTTTGGACTATCTTTTTTCTTTTTTTTTTAAAATATCTTCTGACATGGCTCCAAAACAAAAGGCACGACCTAGACCCTTTTATGTATTTTGGGTACCTTTCTTTTGAACTGGGTCAACCATAAAACTCTTTCAGTCATCTGGTTAGGGTGTAAAACCTGTTCTGTCAAAGTGTTAAAAAAAATCTCAGATTACAGATGATAAACTAAGGCTATAATAGATTAAAGTCCACAAATCCTTGTAAATACGTTCAATTGTTGTCCCTCAATGTGGTCACCCTGGGTGATAGGGGTTTTGTTTTTATTTTGTAATGATGCTGCCACCATTTTCTCAGAATGCCTTTTGGAATGTTTGGGAACTATATTCAGAACCAGTTTATAAGAGACATAGAAAGCCACATTCAAGGTCACATTTTACTTTGAGTCTGTCATATATTTGAGTGCCTGCAATGGTAATCAGATTTTATGATATTTGAAAGGGAACAGGTGATTTGAATATGTACATTCTAGTATATTAAAGAATAAATTCAGTCCTGTTAGTTTTTTCATACCTTGTAAATGGAGGTAAGTTGGTTACTTATAGTCATTTATCTATCTGTCTATTCTGTCTATCAATCTATTTAAATAGCTTTATTGAAGTGTAATTGACATACAACAAACCAGACATATTTAAAGTGTACAGCTTGCCAAGTTTTGCATATGTGCACACTGTGAAGCCATCACCTCAATCAAGACAGTGAACATGTGGGACTTCCCTGGTGGCGCAGTGGTTAAGAATCTGCCTACCAACACAGGGCACACGGGTTCGATCTCTGGTCTGGGAAGATCCCACATGCTGCGGAGCAGCTAAACCCGTGCACCACAACTACTGAGCATGCACTTTAGAGCCCACGAGCCACAACTACTGAAGCCTGCGTGCCTAGAGCCCACGCTCCCCAACAAGAGAAGCTACTGCAATGAGAAGAGTAGACCCCGCTCTCTGCAACTAGAGAAAGCCTGTGCGCAGCAACAAAGACCCAACACAGCCACAAATAAAATATAATAATAATAATAATAAAAAGAATCTCAACCTTTCCAAAAAAAAAAAAAAGATAGTGAACATGTATCCACCCCTTCCCACAAAGGAGTTATGCCCTTTGTGAGTCCCTCCCTTACCCCTTTGTCCCAAACCAAGAATCGGTTTGCATTTTCTTTCAGTTTTCTGAAAGCATTTCTGTATAATTGATTTTGGTAGAATATACCAGTGAAGCCATAGTGCGGTGGGTCTCCTCTTTCTTTTTTTAAAAATCAGTTTTATGGATCTTCTTAAACAACTTTTGGTTTTATTGATTTTTCTATATTGTTTTTCTATTTTATTGATTTCCATTTTGACTTTTATGATTTCCTTCTGCTTGCTTTGGGTTTCAGTTGCTCTTCTTTTTCTATTTGTTTAAAGCAGCAGCTAAGGTCATTGATTTGAGAACTCTCTTATTTTCTAATATAAATATTGTTTTTGTTATAGATTTCCCCCTAGTTCTTGCTTTTGTAGCATCCCACAAATTCTGATATGTTGTGATTTTCTTTTCCTTTAGTTCAAAATACTTTCTAATTTCTCTTTTGCTTTCTTCTTTGACTCATCTGTTATTTAGAAGTGTATTTCATTCCAAATATTTGGAGAATTTCCAGAAATCTTTGGTTTTGATTTCTAATGTAATTGTACTGTGGTCAGAGAATATACTTTGTATGACTTGAATACTTTCAAGTTTATTGAGACTTTGTGGTATATGTACCATGTGTACTTGAGAAGAATGTGTATTCTGTTGTTGGGTGGAATGTTCTAAAAATGTCAATCTGATCATGTTGATTGATAGTGTTGTTCAACTCCTCCATGTTCTTGCTGATTTTCTGTCAACTTGTTCTACCAATTATTGAGAGAGGGATATTGAAATCTCTGACTAGAATTATAGATTTGTCTGTTTCTCCTCACAGTTCTATAAGTTTCTACTTCATGTATTTTGAAGTTCTGTTATTACAGGCATAAACATTTGAATTGTTATATCCTTCTGATTCATTGATCCCTTTATCATTATGAAATGACCTTTTTATCCCTGGTAATATTTTTTTGCTGTGAACTCCACTTTGATATTAAAATATAGCTACTCTAGCCTTCTTTTGACTTGTGTTAGCATGGTTTATCTTCTTCCATTCTTTCATGTAACATGTCTTTCTTTCCTCCCCTTAGCTGCTTTTAAAATTTTCTCTTTATCACTAGTTTTCAGTAATTTGATTAAGATGTGCCTTGGTGTAGTTTTCTTCATGTTTCTTGTGCTGGGGTTCATTGAGCTCTTTGGATCAGTAGGTTTATAGTTTTTTTAAAAACATATCTGTAACATTTTTAACCATTATTATCTTTAAATGTTTGTTATTCACCCACCTTCTTTTCCTTTGGGATTTCAATTACACATATATTTGATTACTTGAAATTGTCCCTCATGTTACTGATGCTCTTTTCATTTTTATTTGTTTTGTTTCTTTTTTCTCTGTTTTTCATTTTGGATAGCATATGTTTCATTTCTACAGCATATGTCTTCAAGTGCACCAATCTTTCCTACTGCAATGTCTAATTTTCCATTAATCCTATCCAGTGAATTTTTCTGCTCAGACATTGCAATCTTCATCTCTACAAGTTCAATTTGGGTCTTTTTTATATCTGCCATATCTCTACTTAACTTTTAAAACATATGGAATACAAGTTAAAAAATAACTTTTAGTGCCCTTATATGTTAATTCTAATAGCTGTGTCAGTTCTGGGTCAGTTTTCTTTTTGTCTTCATTATAGGTCATATATCCTGCTTTTTTGCCTGCCTGGCAGTATTTGATTGGATGCCAGATTTTGTGAATTTTACCTTGTTGGATTGTGGATATTTTTTTATTGCTGTAATTATTCTAGAATGTTGTTCTGGGATGCAATTAAGTTACTTGGAAACAGGTTGATCCTTTTGGGTTCTGCTTTTAAGATTTGTTTGGCAAGACCAGAGCAAGGTTTAGTCTAGGGCTAATTATTCTCTTACTACTGAACAAGAGCCTTCTGAGAGCTCTATGCAAAGCCTCATTAATTATGAGGTTTTCCAGTCTGGCTGGTAAAAACAGGTTTTCTTCCCAGCTCTGTGTGAGTGCCAGGCAATGTCTTCTCTCTGAGCTTCTTGGATGGTTCTTTCTTTTCCCATCCTCAGGTGGTTTTCTTACATACATGCACCATTCAGCACTCTGCTGAACATGCGGGGTGGACCTCCACAGGTCAGCTAAGTTTTGTCTCTGTGTAGCTTTCTCCTTTCTGACACACTGCCTTGTGAACTCCAGCAGTCTAGTATCCCTGGATTTTCAGTTCCTCAACTCAGGTGGTTGGTCTGTAGAGCTTTGCCTGGGTCCCTTCCCTGAGCCACGACCTGCCCACTCTCTCAAAGCAGTATGTGGGAGCAGTTGTAGGGCTTGCCTCATTTTTTCTTACTGTCTTTGGGGGATCACTGGACCTTCTTGCCTGATGTCTAGTGTCTTGAAAACCATTGTTTGAAATATTTATGTCTCTCTTTTATTTTTTGGTTGTTTCAGGCAGGATGGTAAGTCTAGGCAGCACTGGAAGTCCTAGACACATTGAAAAAAACCAAACTGGTTTGACATAGCTAATTAAAGTGATTGAGATTTTTATGTTTCTCTTTTTTTGCTACCTCTTGCCCCACCCCAGCACCTGGTCAGTCTTGGCTGAATGTTAGCTAACCCTTTGCAACTTTTTTACTTAGTCTCCAGGTATAATCTCTTGGACTTAGGTCAAAACTGCCTACCCAACAATTACTTTACCTCAGTCTGACAGTCTCCTTTTATTATGGTCAATAGTTGTTTGGCAATTCCTTCCTTTACTGAGCTGGGTTAGTTCAGAGAAATTGCATACATAAAGCTTGTCCCAGTTTCCAATTTTTTTCCTCCTAACTGTTCTCTTCTTGGTCATGTGATACATCTATTCCTTTCTGGTTGTTTATTACAACAACCTTTCCAGCCTTGGTCAAAATTTTATCCTTCTGGGCTTACATGTCAAAGTCTCCAGCTGAAGCATGTATCATATTTTTACTAGAAACTTAAAACAGAAACAGAATTTTAGTGCTAAGGAGAACCTTGCAGTTTATCACTTATACGTAAGGAGATTGAGAGTGTACTTCTCAGTCTTTCTAGTAAGCTGCCGTTGATGTTTTGTCTTGTCACACAATATTTAAGATATTTTCGTCCTTGATTTTTTTTTTAAAATATTTATTTATTTATTTATTTGGCTACGTTGGGTCTTAGTTGCGGCATGTGGGATCTAGTTCTCTGACCAGGGATGGAACCTGGGCCCCCTGCACTGGGAGCGTGGAGTCTTAGCCACTGGACCACCAGGGAAGTCACCATCCTTGATTATTGTAAACATTCAGATATAACCTTTTTAGAATGCTTTAAATACATAATATAATTTAGGGATTATTTTATTAGTATAACCTCGCATATTCTTTAAGCTGGAACATTCTCATTGGTCCTGTTGACAGGGAGAAGAGAAGGCGGAAGAAAATCCAAGTCACTGTTCACTAAGAGCAAATGTTGCATTTGTCCTGTGTGAGCACATCAACATGGATTTTGGCAGAAAATTTCCCATCAATTTGACAGATTTTATTGTGATAAATGTACTTCTAGAGGGCTTGCAACAAACCACTCAGTTATAAATGGATATTTCTGAAGTAATCCTTTCTAATTCATTTTCAGTTCTAGGTTTTTCCCCCTCCCTTGAAACTGTACCCTATAATGATTTATTTAAAACATATTGGATGTAGAGACTAGAAGCATATTAAATACATGATCTCATTTTGTACTGGTTTTCCCCCTCCTGTTTCCATTTAGTAAGGCTGTTAAGTTTGTGGTTCTACCTTCTTTCTGGAATTCAAGGGAAGCTTCTGTTTGACAAAGCTAGGTCAAAGGGAATGAATTCTTCATTGTTGACTGTCTCCTAAATTTATATTCCAGTTGTCAAGTCCTTGAGGGATTAAGTTAAAATACTCATCTTGTATGTTGCTGAAACTAAATTTAGGGGGATGAAAGCAGAAACTGGGAAGGTTTTTAATCTCTGTTGTAGGGCTTATTATGTAGATGGGAGTACCTAATTCTTTTTCTACATAATTTAAATAAAGAGAGTAAACATTTTTTAATGCAAATCCAAACTGAGAATTCATTTTATAGAGATCATTAACATTTATTTCGTGAAGTTTTCCTTCTGTATTTTTTAAATGCAGACACCATGAGAAGATCTTCTCATATGTGCTCATCAGTGCATTTTTGTCACATACTGACTATTTTGTATTTTACAGTTGGTTAGTCAAGTGCTGACTAATGAACACCTGAAAAGGTCTGTGTGTTATTGGTGTCAGAAAATAAATTCAATAGCTTTTATACACAAGCTGAGTCATACCGGCTGAGTTCATGTGAGTGATCAGGGAGGCATGTGACCTTTGTGCTCCATAGCTCTCTGCTCGAATTCTGAAAGTAAACTATGTAAATGACCTAAGATGTCGGTTTAAAAACTTCCCTTGGTTTTCAACTATTGAAGATGGTAAGATGCTGCCATCTGTACTGTGATGGATCACACCATCCCTAGTTCTATGTTTGCTAATTACTTTGAAGGTATATTGTTAGCTGGTGTGGTAATACTGCATACAGGTCAGAGAATATTACAAAATGGTGTTGTTTAAGTTCTGTGTCCCTCGGGTTTCTAATCAGTAAAAGGGGGATAATACTAATATCTACATTACAGGTTTGTTATGGGGATTAATTAATTAAACTAAAGCACTAAGGATAGTGCCTGGCACATAGTAGGTTCTCAGTGAATCTTAATTAGTAGCACTAAGAGTAGTGATGGTCTGTCTCTCTTTAGGTCTAGCTTTTCTTTCTTTTTGTATACACATGATTAATTAACACCATTCCTTGTTAAATGGTCACCTCTACAATTTGGCACTTAAAGAGAGTCTCATTCATTTCTATCCTTTCCTCCCTCTCCCTGACCCTCCCTCTCCTTCTCATTTTTTCCCCCTCCTTCCCACTTTCCCTCCCTCCCTGCTTCCCTCCATTGCATTTCTTGTACTTGTTGCTGTCTAGCTGAAGCAGTAGTAATAGACTCAGATGTAAATGCTGCACTTTGAACTGTAGCAGTTTGATTAGAAGATAGAATTTGAAGCCATATATCCAGAAGAGGAAAAGAGACCCAGATGTCCCTTTCTTTGGTTTCTAATTTATGTTTTTATAAAATTCAGATTAAATTTTGCAATGTATTTAAACACTGATTTTTAAAATAAACTTCCTATTTGTTTCTTGTTATTTTATTCCCCCACCTAATAAGCAACCAGGTAACTAGGGTGAGAGGGGAGGTCACTTTCCAACAACTGCCCCCCCAGGGTTTCTGAATATGTAACTTCCAGAGGTGTGTATATATAATAATTCCTTCCTGAATGATCCCCTCGCCCATCAACACACACACACACTTTTTGTTGGCCTCATAGGTAGGGATGTGGGTAAACTTAATCAGCTAGTCTGGTTGGTCAGTGGAAACCATAGAGATTACAGATATTTCTTAGGATATGTTTAAGTGAATGTTATGACTATGTTTTGAAGGTTAAATGTTAATTTCATGTTTTTTAGGGTGCTGGTAATTCTTTGCTCGTCTGGATTTTTCTCTGTAGATTTATTTTCTTGGTTTTAAAATTCTTCTATATTGTTCTCTTTGATTACTAACTTCCTAACCCCCCACCCTCCTTCCCTCTAGCTGAGTTGGCTGTGGTGGCCCTAAATGCCTATTATATGCTCTCTTTTCTAAGGTCAGCCCTGTTTTTTCTTTGGCTACTGATATTTCTTTAGCTGTCATTGAGTTCTTAGATGCTCTATTTCTCTGATATGTGATCAGAGAAATATGTGATTTCTCTGATATATTGTTTAAGAGCATTGACTTTGGAGAATAACAAATCTGGATTATCTTGCTTCCATCTTTTAACATCTGCAAGCCATGATTAAGTTAAGTTATATCTATAAGCCTTGGGTTCCCCATTTGTAAAATGGGGATAAATAATGGAATGTACGTTAAGGGTTGTTGCATAAATTAAATCTTCAAATATATGTAAAAATGCTTAGTCTGGTACTTGGAACATAGTTACCCCTCAATAAATGATAATTATAATTATGCTTTTGTTGTTGGCATCCATATTATAGCTTCCTATCCCTTCTCCTCTCTTACCATTTCAGCTTTGTGACAACCAGTGTTCTGTCTCAGAGGTTCTTTATGTGATGGATGGTTCCAGTGGTGGGAAGGGCTATTATCAATCTGAGAGAGATCCTATTTAAATTGAGAAATTACCAGCTTCCAGTAATTCATTTAAGAAATGTGTAGCTGCTCCAAGGGCCATTATCTAGGTATCGTATAGTGAATTTGAGGGATTTGGGGGCTGATCAAGGAAAATAGATATGACCACAAGATGACAGTAGTACACAGTGAGCTTTATTTGGGTGATGCTTTGGCAGATTTGCAGTGGGGGAAGCCCCCTCATAGCCTGAGACCTTCCAGAGACAACAGCAGGGGGTCATTCACTACCCAGAAGGGGAGGAGGGCAAGGGGACACCTTGGGGTGAGGAGGATCAGAGAGGGAGCATATGTGTCTAGATGATGTCCCTCAGCAGCACAATGGGGAATCTTTGGGTCAGAGAGCTCCAGAGGACAGCAGTGATTGCGGTTTTTTATAGCTACAGGGATTATTTTATCTTTGGCCAGCAGATGTTGGGTGTAGTTTCACAGTGTATACAAACCAGGCAGGTTCTAATGGCTGAAAAATCTGCTTATTGGGGTGATATTTAAAACAATTGGATGGGGCTTCCCTGGTGGCGCAGTGGTTGAGAATCCGCCTGCCGATGCAGGGGACACGGGTTCGTGCCCCGGTCCGGGAAGATCCCACATGTCGCGGAGCGGATGGGCCCGTGAGCAATGGCCACTGAGCCTGCGCGTCCGGAAGCCTGTGCTCCGCAACGGGAGAGGCCACAACAGTGAGAGGCCCGTGTATTGCAAAAAAAAAAAAAAAAAACCAGTTGGATGTGTAGAAATTTGCATTTGGTACTTGTGGACTTTTAATGGGTCTTAGCTGCTGTAAAGAGGTAGGCAACATAGGGCCAATATACAGAGGCCATCTTTTACCCATTTATATCACATACCCCAAACTATTTAAGAGCCAGTCCCTACCTTAGGAAATTCATACTCTCTAGTGGGAAATTACATACTTTGATAAAATGCTATAATCAAGGTTTGAACTAAGACCTTGGGAGTGACATCAAGAATGATACCCTCTAGGAATTAAAAAAAAAAAAATAATGCCACTTTTGTGATGTTTCCAGGTTCTTTAAAGCATACTCTCGCCGAGGCAAGCATTCAACATCGTTGGCAGACACCATGCTTCATTGACTTTTGAGTTTTACAACTTTGCCTCCCTTTTAATGTCTGTGGCTTACATGTTCATGTTTAGTCACTGTAGCTTTGGGCCTACATAAAGTTTCATTTCTGCATTTCATGTAAAAGAAAACGCCTCTCTTGGCACATTGTATTATGTTATTACTAGAAAGGGAGGAGGTCATTCTAGTACCTTCCTAAAATAAATGGTTACTGTTTAAGAACTCACCTAGGAAGGCACTTGTGCATAGTTTGTGAAATTTGAGATATTAAGAACTCAGTGGATATCTGAAAATGGAGAGACTTTTCAACTTGGTAGGTCAAGTTTGTACTTGAACAGATTCACTGTAAGTACTCTAGAGGCAGTCTTTATGAAGAGAGTTAGGTCCCAGGACAATTTTTTTTTTAATGGAAGGGGTATATACTGCCCTCAGTTTCCCAGTTAAGATACTCCAGGAGCTTGAACCCCTCCTGTGTTACTCTCTAAACCCTTATACTGAAGTAAGTGGCCAGTTGTCTCTCTTCTATCCCCTTAAGTACCATTGCTAGGGTAGCTAGCCCTGTCTGCAGAAAGGGAAAACCAAGTTTTTCACATCCTGGGTTAGAATATATGTTTTCTACAGAAAGTGTTTCAAAGGAGGATGCAGTTGGAATACTACTACTAGTGCTAATCTGAAAATGTATTATAGATGAAATAAGAGTTTGTAAACTGAGTTGGGAATTCAACCATCATTGAGAACTTTGTCTCTGTAGCAAAATATAGTAGCAGAACTGAGTCTATATGTTGCTTCAGGGCTATAAAGGGCCCATGTGTGGCCAAAACTTCAATATTATTGATGACATGGAGGTGAAATAAGTAATTTTGTTAAAAATAAGTATAACACTGTTAGCAACTAGAATGATACTTGAAGAGAACTCAAGGAATTTTGTAAAAAACCTGGCTATGGTTTTGATGCTGGCTCATTAATTTGGGGCTAGAACTCATGACAGTACAGTAAGAGAAATTCTATAAATCTTAAAGCACACCTATATTTGTACTTCAGTGATCTACTGATTATAAATCTTTCCATCAGTTGCATAGCAACGTTTTTCAACCTTCCCAATCTCTAATTGACTAACCTGTTATAAAGCCAAATTACTCAGCAGTGAGGAAAATAGAAATTTGAACAAATGTTATTAAAGTAAGTTCAGAACTTCTCAAATTACCCTTTATAACTTAGACTTTCTCTGTTTAATCAAAGAGCACCTCTCATTGATATCTGAGTGTTAATGGCAAGTTTAACATGGCTGGAGTATTATGAGCAGAGATGTATATGTATCTCTTACTGGTTTTTAGGCACCCCCAGGAAAGAACTTGATTCTGCTGGTCAGCAGCCTTTGTTGGTCAAACAATTGCAGAAGAGGTTAATAGCCCCATCATATTTTCCAGCTTTGTGTAACATGTGATCTATATATTGGTGGATAGGAGACACCACTGTTGTCTTAAAGTCTAGGTGAAAAGGGAAAAAAAGAATTCTTTTTTTAAAAATAAATTTATTTATTTTATTTATTTATTTTTGGCTATGTTGGGTCTTCGTTACTACGCACGAGCTTTCTCTAGTTGCAGCGAGTGGGCACTACTCTTCGTTGCGATGCGTGGGCTTCTCATTGCAGTGGCTTCTCTTGTTGCAGAGCATGGGCTCTAGGCACACAGGCTTCAGTAGCTGTGGCTCACGGGCTTAGTTGCTCCATGGCATGTGGGATCTTCCTGGACCAGGGCTCGAACCCGTGTCCCCTGCATTGGCAGGTGGATTCTTAACCACTGCGTGACCAGGGAAGCCCCAAGAACTTTTTTTTTTTTTTAATTTATTTATTTTATTTATTTTTAGTTTTGGCTGCACTGGGTCTTTGTTGCTGCACGCGGGCTTTTCTCTAGTTGTGGCAAGCGGGGGCTACTCTTTGTTGCAGTGTGCGGGCTTCTCATTGCGATGGCTTCTTTTGTTGCTGACCACGGGCTCAGTAGTTGTGGCTCATGAGCTTAGTTGCTCCGCGGAACGTGGGATCTTCCCTGGCCAGGTCTTGAACCCGTGTCCCCTGCATTGACAGGCAGATTCTTTTTTTTTTTTTTT
>NW_006783121.1:2314453-2345545 GCF_000442215.2 Lipotes vexillifer | reverse complement strand
CCCGTGTCTCCTGCATCGGCAGGCAGACTCTCAACCACTGCGCCACCAGGGAAGCCCGGCAGGCGGATTCTTAACCACTGCACCACCAGGGAAGCCCCCCAAGAATGGTTTTTCACGTCAAAATTGTTTGAAAAGTGTCTGTGATTTTGCAATATTAAAAAAAAAAGAGACTCCCTCTTGTGAGAACACCAGAATCACAACTAGCTGCTGGACAGTCATCGACAGGAAGACACTGGAACTCACCAAAAAAGATACCCCACATCCAAAGACAAAGGAGAAGCCACAATGAGACAGTAGGAGGGGCGCAATCAGAGTAAAATCAAATCCCATAACAGCTGGGTGGGTGACTCACAGACTGGAGAACATTTATACCACAGAAGTCCAGCCACTGGAGTGAAGGTTCTGAGCCCCGCATCAGGCTTCCCAACCTGGAGGTCCAGCAATGGGAAGAGGAATTCCTAGAGAATCAGACTATGAAGCCTAGTGGGATTTGATTGCAGGACTTCGACAGGACTGGGGGAAACAGAGACTCCACTCTTGGAGGGCACACACAAAGTAGTGTGCTCATTGGGACCCAGGAGAAGGAGCAGTGACCCCAGGGGAGACTGAACCCGACCTACCTGCTAGTGTTGGAGGGTCTCCTGCAGAGGCGGGGGGTGGCTGTGGCTCACCTTGAGGACAAGGACACTGACAGCAGAAGTTCTGGGAAGTACTCCTTGGCTTGAGCCCTCCCAGGGTCTGTCATTAGCCCCACCAAAGAGCCCAGGTAGGCTCCAGTGTTGGGTTGCCCCAGGCCAAACAACCAATAGGGAGGGAACCCAGCCCCACCCATCAGCAGTCAAGCGGATTAAAGTTTTACTGAGCTCTGCCCACCAGAGCAACAGTCAGCCTTACCCACTACCAGTCTCTCCCATCAGGAAACATACACAAGCCTCTTAGATAGCCTCATCCACCAGAGGGCAGACAGCAGAAGCAGCCTGTGGATCAAAAACCACACTCACAGAAAGACAGACAAGATGAAAAGGCAGAGGGCTATGAACCAGATGAAGGAACAAGATAAAACCCCAGAAAAACAACTAAATGAAGTGGAGACAGGCAACCTTCCAGAAAAACAATTCAGAATAATATAGTGAAGATGATCCAGGACCTCAGAAAAAGAATGGAGGTAAAGATCAAGAAGATGCAAGAAGTGTTTACCAAAGACCTAGAAGAATTAAAGAACAAACAAACAGAGATGAACAATACAATAACTGAAATGAAAAATACACTAGAAGGACTCAATAGCAGAATAACTGCGGCAGAAGAACGGATAAGTGACCTGGAAGACAGAATGGTGGAATTCACTGCTGTGGAACAGAATAAAGAAAAAAGAATGAAAAGAAATGAAGACAGCTTAAAAGACCTCTGGGACAACAATAAACACAACACAATTTGCATTATAGGTGTCCCAGAAGGAGAAGAGAGAGAGAAAGGACCAGAGAAAATATTTGAACAGATTATAGTCATAAACTTCCCTACCATGGGAAAGGAAATAGCCACCCAGGTCCAGGAAGCGCAGCAAGTCCCATACAGGATAAACCCAAGGAGAAACACACCAAGACACATAGTAATCAAATTGGCAAAAAATAAAGACAAAGAAAAATTATTGAAAGCAGCAAGGGACAAATGACAAATAACATACAAGGGAACTCCCATAAGGTTAACAGCTGATTTCTCAGCAGAAACTCTACAAGCCAGAAGGGAGTGGCATGATATACTTAAAGTGATGAAGGGGAAGAACCTACAACCAAGATTACTCTACCCAGCAAGGATCTAATTCAGATTCAATGGAGAAATCAAAAGCTTTACAGACAAGCAAAAGCTAAGAGAATTCAGCACCACCAAACCAGCTCTACAACAAATGCTAAAGGAATTTCTCTAAGTGGGAAACAATAGAGAAGAAAAGGACCTACAAAAACAAACCCAAAACAATTAAGAAAATGGTCATAGGAACATACATATCGATAATTAGCTTAAACGTGAATGGATTAAGTGCTCCAACCAAAAGACACAGGCTTGCTGAATGGGTACAAAAACAAGTACCATATATATGCTGTCTACAGGAGACCCGCTTCAGACCTAGGGACACATACAGACTAAAAGTGAGGGGATGGAAAAAGATATTCCATGCAAATGGAAATCAAAGGAAAGCTGGAGTAGACATTCTCATATCCAATAAAATAGACTTTAAAATAAAGAATGTTACAAGAGACAAGGAAGGACACTACATAATGTTCAAGGGGTCATTCCAAGAAGAAGATATAACAATTATAAATATATATGCACACAACATAGGAACACCTTGATAAATAAGGCAACTACTAACAGCTATAAAAGAGGAAATTGACAGTAACACAATAATAGTGGGGGACTTTAACACCTCACTTACACCAATGGACAGATCATCCAAATTGAAAATAAATAAGGAAACAGAAGCATTAAATGACACAATAGACCAGATAGAGTTAATTGATATTTATAGAACATCCCATCCAGAAACGGCAGATTATATATTCTTCTCATGTGCACATGCAACCTTCTCCAGGATAGATCACATCTTGGGTCACAAGTCAAGCCTCAGTAAATTTAAGAAAATTGAAATCATATCAAGCATCTTTTCTGACCACAACGTTATGAGATTAGAAATCAGTTACAGGGAAAAAAATGTAAGGAACACAAACACATGGAGGCTAAACAATACGTTACTAAATAACCAAGAGATCACTGAAGAAATCAAAGAGGAAATCAAAAAATACCTAGAGACAAATGATAATGAAAACAGAACAATCCAAAACCTATGGGATGCGGCAAAAGCAGTTCTAAGAGGGAATTTTATAGCTATCAAAGCCTACCTCAAGAAACAAGAAAAATCTCAAATAAACAATCTAAACGTACACCTAAAGGAACTAGAGAAAGAAGAACAAACAAAACCTAAAGTTAGCAGAAGGAAAGAAATCATAAAGAGCAGAAAAAAATGAAATAGAAACAAAGAAAACAATAGCAAAGATCAATAAAACTAAAAGGTGGTTCTTTGAGAAGATAAACAAAATTGAAAAACCATTAGCCAGACTCATCAAGAATATGAGGAAGAGGACTCAAATCAATAAAATTAGAAATGAAAAAGGAGAAGTTACAACAGACACCGCAGAAATACAAAGTATCCTAAGAGACTACTACAAGCAACTCTATGCCAATAAAATGGGCAACCTGGAAGAAATGGACAAATTCTTAGAAAGGTATAACCTTCCAAGACTGAACCAGGAAGAAATAGAAAATATGAACAGGCGAATCACAAGTAATGAAATTGAAACTGTGATTGAAAATCTTCCAACAAACAAAAGTCCAGGACCAGATGATTTCACAGGTAAATTCTATAAAACATTTAGAGAAGTGCTAAAACTCATCCTTCTCAAACTCTTCCAAAAAATTGCAGAGGAAGGAACACTCCCAAACTCATTCTATGAGGCCACCATCACCCTGATACCAAAAGCAGACAAAGATACAACAAAAAAAGAAAATTACAGACCAATATCACTGATGAATATAGATGCAAAAATCCTCATCAAAATACTAGCAAACAGAATCCAACAACACATTAAAAGGATCATACACCATGATCAAGTGGGATTTATCCCAGGGATGCAAGGATTCTTCAATATACGCAAATCAATGAATGTGATACACCATATTAACAAATTGAAGAAGAAAAACCATATGATCATCTCCATAGATGCAGAAAAAGCTTTTGACAAAATTCAACACCCATTTATGATAAAAACTCTCCAGAAAGTGGGCATAGAGGGAACCTACCTCAACATAATAAAGGCCATATATGACAAACCCACAGCAAACATCATTCTCAATGGTGAAAAACTGAAAGCATTTCCTCTAAGATCAGGAACAAGACAAGAATGTCCACTCTCACCACTATTATTCAACATAGTTTTGGAAGTCCTAGCCTCAGCAATCAGAGAAGAAAAAGAAATAAAAGGAATACAAATTGGAAAAGAAGAAGTAAAACTGTCACTGTTTGCAGATGACATGATACTATACATAGAGTATCCTAAAAATGCCACCAGAAAACTACTAGAGCTAATTGATGAATTTGCTAAAGTTGCAGTGTACAAAATTAACGCACAGAAATCTTTTGCATTCCTATATGCTAATGATGAAACATCTGAAAAATAAATTAAGGTAACACTCCCATTTACCATTGCAACAAAACGAATAAAATACCTAGGAATAAACCTACCTAGGGAGACAAAAGATGTGTTTGCAGAAAACTATAAGACACTGATGAAAGAAATTAAAGATGATACAAACAGACGGAGAGATATACCATGTTCTTGGATTGGAAGAATCAACATTGTGAAAATGACTATACTACCCAAAGCAATCTACAGATTCAGTGAAATCCCTATCAAATTACCAATGGCATTTTTTATGGAACTAGAACAAAAAATCTTAAAATTTGTATGGAGACACAAAAGACCCTGAATAGCCAAAGCAGTCTTGAGGGATAAAAATGGAGTTGGAGGAATCAGACTCCCTGACTTCAGACTATACTACAAAGCTACAGTAATGAAGACAATATGGTAGTGGCACAAAAACAGAAACATAGATCAGTGGACGAAGATAGAAAGCCCAGAGATAAACGCATGCACCTATGGTCAACTAATCTATGACAAAGGAGGCAAGGATATACAATGGAGAAAAGACAGTCTCTTCAGTAAGTGGTGCTGCGAAAACTGGACAGCTACATGTAAAAGAATGAAATTAGGACTTCCCTAACACCATACACAAAAGTAAACTCAAAATAGATTCAAGACCTAAATGTAAGACTGGACAGTATAAAACTCTTAGAGGAAAACATAGGAAGAACACTGTTTGACATAAATCACAGCAAGATCTTTTTTGATCCACCTCCTAGAGTAATGGAAATAAAACCAAAAATAAGCAAATGGGACCTAATGAAGCTTGAAAGCTTTTGCACACCAAAGGAAAGCATAAACAAGACGAAAAGACAACCCTCAGAGTGGGAGAAAATATTTGCAAAGGAATCAACGGACAAAGGATTAATCTCCAAAATATATAAAGAGCTCATGAAGCTCATATATAAACAGCTCAAGAAGCTCAATATTAAAGAAACAATCAACCCAATCCAAAAATGGGCAGAAGACCTAAATAGACATTTCTCCAAAGAAGACATATGGATGGCCAAGAAGCACATGAAAAGGTGCTCAACATCACTAATTATTAGAGAATTGCAAATGAAAACTACAATGAGGTATCACCTCGCACCAGTTAGAATGGGCATCATCAGGAAATCTACAGACAACAAATGCTGGGGAGGGTGTGGAGAAAAGGGAACCCTCTTGCACTTTTGGTGGGAATGTGAATTGATACAGCCACTATGGAGAACAGTATGGAGTTTCCTTAAAAAACTAAAAATAGAATTACCATATGATCCAGCAATCCCACTACTGGGCTTATACCCAGAGAAAACCATAATTCAAAAAGACACATGCACCCCAATGTTTATTGAAGCACTACTTACAATAGCCAGGTCTTGGAAGCAACCTAAATGCCCATCGCCAGACGCATGGATAAAGAAGAAGTGGTACATATATACAATGGAATATTACTCAGCCATAAAAAGGAACGAAATTGGGTGATTTGTTGAGATGTGGATGGATCTAGAGACTGTCATACAGAGTGAAGTAAGTCAGAAAGAGAGAAATAAATATATTAAAGCATGTATGTGGAACCTAGAAAAATGGTATATAGATGAACCAGTTTGCAGGGCTGAAGTTGAGACATAGATGTAGAGAAGAAACGTATGGACACCAAGGGGGTAAAGCTGAGGGGGGCGGGTGGGGATGGTGGTGTGATGAAGTAGGCAATTGGGATTGACATGTTTACACTGATGTGTATAAAATGGATGGCTAATAAGAACCTGCTGTATAAAAAAATAAATAAAATTAAATTTAAAAATAATCCAAATTAAAAAAAAGAAAAAGGAAGTTTGAATCATCTGCTTTGACCTGTTCATGTGTAAGGGCCATTATGGTAGTTCTTGAGTTGCGTATACTTTTTCAGGCAAAGGGACATACAGTTAATCTTTATTTTATGCTGTAATTGGTAAATTGGTTACACGTTACATACAAGGCTTCAGAGGCTAAGTATAGTTGCTGGTTTAGTTTAGTTTTATAGTTGTAGTTTTTTTTTAATATATATATATCTGAGTCACTTTGCTGTACAGCAGAAATTAACAACATTGTAAATCAACTATACGTCAATAAAATTCAAAAAAACTACAAGTATGAATCTAAACTTATGTAAGTCCCCTACATACAAACAAGCTCCATTCTAGGTGAGCGTCTGTAAGTCCAATTTGTTTGTAAGTCCAACAAAGTTAGCCTTTGTACCCAACTAACACAATTGGCCATATACCGCTGCGTTTACACTTGCTTCCAGACATCCTGGGCTTAAAATAAAGATACCGTACTACTGTATCTATACAGTACTGTACAGTAAAGTACACAAAAGCACGACCACTTGTAGAGGATGCACACATGTGACAGTGTACGTCAGACACATGGTCTAACTTATGTGATTGGACATGCAAACGCATGTTCGCATCTTTGAAAGTTCGCAACTTGAAGGTTTATATGTAGGGGACTTACTATATAGGTACATACATACATACATACATACATATATATTCTTTTCCATTATGGTTTATCACAGGATATTGAATATAGTTCCTTGTGCTATACAGTGGGACCTTGTTGTTTAATAGTTGTAGTTCCTAACTCCACCTCAGTTAATTCAAAACGTGAATAGTCCATTGTGAAAAACACTGTTAGAGTGGAAGAAATTTGAGGTTTATCAGAATAAACATGAATACAATTGATGCTTTGCCTAAAATCACAAAAACAGTCAAGAATTTAAAACTACCTGTTAGTTTGTTATGATACTATTTATAAAACAGTGACATAAATGAAATTGTTCTGCAATATGTTATTTTGACAGAATTTCTGTCACTATCTTAAGATGGAATTCCTCATCTAAATGGAAACTAAGTAAAAAACCATTTAAGGAATGCTATAGGACAGAAGTTTTAAAGGGAGTTATCAGTAATCAGCATAGAATCTTAAGCCAATGGGGAAAAAATTGAAGGTTACCAAATTTGATAATTTTTTGCTAATTCTAAATTCTTCGAAAGATCCTTTTGAAGTTTTCTGAAATTTTAAATCATTTTTGTCTATCATATAATTATGTTTTGCTTAAGTTTTTAAGTGTTCAATATTTGTTATAATTAGTTATTTTAAACATCCTTCCTGTATGAGTCCAAATAAACTGTTTTGTTTTCTGTGGGGAGAAGGTTGTCCACTTTCACTGTGGAAGCCAGTTTTACTAGTTGCACCTTTGGAAACCTGTGTTCCAGGAGCTAAACAACTGCCACACAATTGAACTTTTAGACCACAACCTGTTCCTGAATTGGGAATTGTTTGCAAATTCAAGAATATTAGTTCAAAGTACTAATTGTGAAATTAAGTCATTGGTAGACTTTAGTTATCTTTTCCTAAAGATATGATGTTATTATTATGTTATTATTATGATGATGTCATGTTAAGATATTATGTTATTATATGTATTATTACAACATACAAAAAGTATGTTGTAATAATACCTTATTCACAACTCAGGTATAATTTTCAGCTTTAGGCAATTCATACTCTTGAATCTTTATAGAGGAGTGAATTATTTTGTTTTGTCAGATTAA
Organism: Lipotes vexillifer; assembly: GCF_000442215.2. Taxonomy (NCBI): domain Eukaryota; kingdom Metazoa; phylum Chordata; class Mammalia; order Artiodactyla; family Lipotidae; genus Lipotes; species Lipotes vexillifer. The sequence continues at coordinate 2,337,717 of NW_006783121.1, read as the reverse complement.
TTTTGCAGCTACGTCAGAAAACTAAATGATGTGTTTATTTATAAAAGGTACTTGAAGTAGATAAATGGCAGGTCATTGTGAGGTGAAATATCTCCAGAGTGATAATCATAGCCATTTAGAGGTTATTTGTGTGTTATAAAGGTAGTAATCACAACAACAGATATTAAATTACTCCATTTAATACAAGCAGCAATCATATGTCTGGGTATAGTTGCCTCAAAAACATGCATAATTTTAAACAAAATTATATATAGTAACCGCCTTCTCTCTATTCCTATTGCTACTATCATAGTCTAAGCTCTTATCACCTCACAACTGGATCTCTCTCTCTCTCTTCTCTGTTTGCGTCTCCAATTCAGTAAATCATGACAGGTTTGAGTGCAGCTCTGTGCTAGAAACAGTGCAAAAAACCGAGGACACGGTGGGGACCAAGAGAGACCTAGTCCTTACTACACTGAGTTTACAGTATAGCCAGAAGACTGGCATTGATAGGGAATTATAATTTGATAATTGGGGTGTGTTCTACAAGAAGTCAGGAACCATGGGAGACGATAACAGGACCAACTTCAGCTCAACTGAGACCAGAAAAGGTGAGTAGGAGATGGGCAGATGAAGGAGGGGGTGAGGGGTGAGCGCCTGAAGCAGAGCAAAGTCTACATGGAAAGGCCAAGATCGAAAGAGAACTTGCACTCTAACCAGTATTGTTATATATGATGAAGACACTTCATCATATATGTGTTATATAAGATGAAGACAGATTTCAGAATATAGATAGAGGTTTTAGAGCTTGGGTTCTACTCAAACCTAAATGCTAATTCCAACTGAGTAATTAATTATCTTTGTGCATTTAGGCAAGTAACTTAATGCCTGCAAACCTTGATTCCCTGATCTGCCAAATAGGACAATAAATTCCTATATCATAGGATTGCTGTGAGTATTTAAATGAGGCAATGCATGTAAAGCTCTTAGCATAGTGCCCGGCATATAATAAATGCTCAGTAAATGGTGGCTAGTATTTAGGTAGAATAGATCCAACTTGCTGATCTCTGCAAGCTGCCTTTTTAGCCTTTGATTCCTTCCTCAGTCTATCCTGAATATTACAGCCTACAACCCTTCTCTGAAGTGCTAAAATCTGAAAGTTCTGAAAACAGAATTTTATCATTTGGCCCCGAAACCCAGCCTGGCTTGAGGCTGTATATAATCTTTACTTATCCTGTCTTGTGGAGTATTCATGTTTCCCTGCTAACCTTGAATGCATTTGATTTAGGGTGCCAGCCCAGATCGCATTGGGTGTGTTTTGTAATATATGGTACACATACTATATTCCTTTCTAAAATGTGAAGCACTCTGAATTCCAAAACACATCTGGGTTCAAGGGTTTCAGATAAGAGATTGTGGACCTGTACCACCCGAAGTCATCTTTCTAAAATTCCACCTTCTCCACGTCTGTCTCTGAATCAGGAACTCATAAGGACCCTCAATGGTTGTCAGACATAGTCTAGACTATGCCTTGTGGTTTTCAAGACTGTCTCTAATCTGTCCCCACTGTCAACTGAAAAAAATGTACAACCTAAAAGTTGAGAATTATGTTCTGTTGGGCAGAATTTCTAAGGACTTAAGCCCGGAAGACAGCCTCTCAGATCGCTCTGAGGGAGTGCTCCAAAGAGGTAAGGGAGGAGCCAGGATACATAGGAGTTTTTGCAACAAAAACAGGTAGTCAGAACATCAAAAGATTACTGTGAATTAAAGAAAACCTGATATCTCAAGTTAATGAATTTAGTGCTCCTCTAGGTACGGGAAGATGCAAGAGTGTGGGCTCGTTGAAATCATTCCTTCGATATGCACCTTAACAATCTAGGGCCAGTACCTGCTTTTCTCCATCCTGAATCCCGTCAGGGTGCACAGTTAGGGGTGGCTGCAGTGGCTGAGGGCTTGATGGCTGCAACATCCTTTGTTTAGTGATATGGCAGGTGACATTTTTCAGCCCCACCACCCTACATGTTCGAAATTTAATACCCTCTAACTTGAACCCTTTGTTTCCTAAGGCTGCTTCGCTAAAGTAAAATGTTAACACTGCTCCCTGTCTCACTTCCTTTTCTTCCTCTCTTTCTGGCTATTCAAATCCTACCCAGCAATTAGGGCACAATTCTTTATAGTTTCTTAATGAAGCTATATTTATTTCTTCTCTGAATTCCTCTTGTACTTAATTTATTCACCAGATATTTGAGCAGGTATGATGTGCCAGCTACTGCTCTAAATGTTAGGATCCAAAAGTGATTAAGACAGGAAAATTAAGGGCTCTGCTGTTAGGGAACTTGTTTTCTAGAAGCTAGAACATAAGTAAGTAAATAGGTAAGTGAACAGATAATTTCAGGTAGTGGCTCTGCTATGAAAATAGTAAGACAGGACATGTGATAGTGCCCAGGGAGGAAGAGCAGGAACATACCTCAGAATCTCCTCTGTGGTTAGTTTTCATTCCCTGGTTAGATTGTTAATGCCTTAAGGGCAGAATCACGTCTTAAACTTCTCTTTGCCACAAAGTGCTGAGCCTATGATGGGTTCTGAAACATTGTTTGGTGGAGACATCTGTCTTTTTTTAAAACAGAGATGGTAAAAATTTATTTATTAAATATTGAGCCCCACTTGGCTAACTCATTGATCTAAGAGTATCTATTATGTACAATTGCTGGGCAAAGCTGGCTTTTCATTTCTGTTGCTTTTTATTCGTAGAATTATAAAGAACTTTCACATCCCAACAGTTTTCCCATTTGAAATGGTTTAGTACCTACAGAAGAATTTACTACTTGAAAAACCTGGATTATTCATGCAATTGTTTCTGATTAATTCAGGTACTAAGTGACTTCCTCTGATTCATTAGCATGAACGTTTTTTAAGACCTAAGTGGCAAACATACATTTCTTTAAAATTTTTATTTTTATTTCTCTATTAACTTCTTTTGATTGAGGTATAGTTGATTTAGTGTTGCATTAGTTTCTGGTGTACAGCAAAGTGATTCAGTTTTTTTTCTCTCCTTTTAATTAATTTTTATTGGAGTATAGTTGCTTTACAATGTTGTGCTGATTCAGTTATACATACATACATATATGCATTCATTTCCAGATTCTTTTCCTGCATAGATTATTACAAGACAGTGAATATAGTTCCCTCTGCTGTACAGTAGGTCCTTGTTGCTTATCTATTTTATATATAGTAGTTTGTATTTGTTAACCCCAAACTCCTAATTTATCTCCCCCACCCTGTACCTTTCCCCTTTGGTAACCATAAATTTGTTTTCTAAAACATAAGTTTCTTGAGCTCTTCACCCCTAGTCCTTAAGCTGAACATTCTTTTTTTTTTTTTTGTGGTACGTGGGCCTCTCACTGTTGTGGCCTCTCCCGTTGCGGAGCACAGGCTCCGGACGCGCAGGCTCAGCGGCCATGGCTCACGGGCCCAGCCGTTCCGCGGCATGTGGGATCTTCCCGGACCGGGGCACGAACCCGTGTCCCCTGCATCGGCAGGCGGACTCTCAACCACTGCACCACCAGGGAAGCCCAAGCTGAACAGTCTTGTTACACAGAAGAGACTGCTGGATTTCCATATCATAGACACCCCTCTTGGCAGTTAAATATTGAAGTTCGTGGCAAGACAATTAATTTAAGCTTGAGAAGAAATTGTTGTGACAGATTTCTGAAACTTATCCAGTGAACTAACATGGACTTTTGCTTCATGAAGAAGACTGAAGCCCTATACTGTGATGTCATATTTGATTTCTGGTAGATAAACATTTTGTTCTTTATATTGAAAGAGTATCTTGAGAAGCAAATCCGAAAAGGAATTTTTCTCTTGTTGTAAAAATGGTAGAAAGAATTATGATTTGTAGTAGCCAAGAGCTCAGGTGGGTTCAAATTTGAGGCTTTTGATTTGACAGTGCTTCTGAGATGGTGTCCTTTTGGTTACAAAAATAGAAAAGTATAGAAAAGTATTGCTCTATTAAAATGATGAAATGGACAGTTTGAGATGCTCACGGTAGCAAAGTAAGGTGGAGAATTGGAGCTTAGTGCCTGTAACTTCATCTTCTCAACTACTAGGCTTTTGCCCTTTGAGGTCAGGACCATGTCTCTTTAAATCCCAGTGCCTCGCACACTGCCAGCTGATCTATCATCTGTTCGGAAGTGCTAATGGTGATGGAAGAATGCAGTGCCTAAGAGGACATGTGGGTGTCTGAAAATGCCCCTTACTGTTAGAAAGGGGATGAAAAAATGTTTTAGAGTAATTTTAAATACAAGCAGTAATAGTTCAATGGTTTTGAAAGCCAATTTTTCTTTTCCTCCTGTCTTCTTAGAATCAAACCTCTATGTACGTTGATCTCAGTTCTAAAAGTCAGATTATATATACCTTTGTTGGTGAAACACAATGGAGAGGTACTCAACTAAAACAATCTTCGTAGTAAAGGGATTTGAGTAGCTGAACAGAATGTTCAGCTTGGTTGCCAGATGGTTAAATAGCCTTGAATTGTCTTGATTGGTCTTACTGATTTGTAAAGTTCAGGGTGAGTCCAGGATCTGAAAAGTTGAAAGGCAGCACTTTGAAGAATAATTACTTCCTTCTGTGACTGCTGCTGATCTGAATCAGTATTGGTCAGGGGTGTCATCTAGAGATTTCAAACCCTGGATCATTGATTGAAATGGATGGCCTTTCTTAAAGGCCCTTCTTACTTGGAAAGTATATGGAGGTTATGATAGAGTACCACCCGAACAGTGCTCTCAGAATTTCTCTGTTGTGATTGTTCTTTCATTCATCTGATCTTTGACTAGACTACAACTTCCATAAGGTGCATGCTTATCTTGTTTATGATTGTATTCCTAGTGCCCAGCACTGAACAGGTACATAGTAGATACTCAAATATTTGTTCAATTGAATTGAACATGCTTTTCTATATTATATTGCCTTGCCCTACTTAGAGATTAAGAAATTTAAGCTGGGTAAATAATTGACCCTTCATCTTTATTGTGATGGCCAACTTACTTTCTCTAAAAGAGAAGAAAATAGTCAAAGTTGAAGAAGTGTGGCCAAGTTTTTGAGTTGGTGGTGAGACTTTTGAATTGTATGCAATTCAGTTGTCCAATTTCTGTGGTACTGGAGTAATTTCAAGATGTTTATAAAACATTATATTACCATGTAACATTAGCCATAAGAGAGTTGAATCTTTACATCTTGATGTTTTTGTTAATTTCTGCCTGATTGAGAAAATTAAAACTTAATTTTCTTGCAATAACGGCTCCTGCATTTCAATCAGAACTTCAGCATTAGAGTTTGTAAGTAAATCATCCATTTCTCTTATTCTTAAGGGGTTGAGACTCTAGAGTGAAACTTTTATAATTATGCAGTACTCATAGAGTACTGTAGTAAGTTATATTTAAAAAAACTGATCATAAATGAAGTTTAATAAACTCTAATTGCTTGATTAATTCACAAGCGTATTGCTTTTCTAGAGTTGACTTTAATGAAAATATATGGTCACTATACTTATTGGTGTAATATGCCCTCATCCTAATGACCATTATAGATTTAGATTTGTAATAAAAACTTACTAAACTGACTTTAATCAGTGCTTTTAATTCAGGGGTGTGACTCTGATAAACATTTTTTTGGTCATTTTTTGTTGTTGTTTTAACTCCATAGTAGCTCTATAGTTTTTACACAGGAGTAAAATCCATAATGTCTGCTTGCCAGTGGTGTGAGAGAGAGAGGTGCATGCACCTATATAAATTACATTCAGATAAAATTTGAGAACTTGTCCCTGTAGAACATCATTATAAATGAGACTGTATCTTAATACAACCATTTAAAAATGTTTTACAGGTCAATTCACATAAAAATGACTGCGATTGAATCTTGTCAAAGAGACAGCTCTTTACAGCTCTCTGAACTTTTTTCATGTTGGTGGTGTTTTTGTTATTGTTCTCCTTTTGTAACTTTCTCTTTTTTTGACTAATGTTTAAAAACAGTTGTGTGGCAGAAAAAATTTATTTTCTATTGCAGATAATTTAAGTGTAATTTATACAATAATTTCAATGTATTTTTAATGTGCAGTGGCCAAAAATGGCCCCCTCCTAAACTCAAACTCTTCAAATGTCCTTAAAGATTTTTCTTTTCAATAGACCACATTTGTCTCTCTTTTCTGAATAGTTGTAGAGTTCTAAGTAATGGTCTCAAGAAGATATTTATGACAGCAGAGTTTTACATGAGGGAAATCTATGAGAAAAATATCCATATCAGTCAAATGTGCATAGTTATATAGGATATCCAGTCTGTAGTTGAATGAAACTTGTAAATCAAGAAATCATAAGCAGAGTGTTTTTCTTTATGGTTCTCTATTACAAGTAATTGGGATAATTTTTTACATGAATGTAATTTCCTCTTTGTCTTAAGGTGCTCTATCATTCTTAAAGATGCCTTTTAGGAAAAAAATAGTCTTTAAGAAGACACTAAACAAAGCATAGTTCTCCTCCATTTCTGACCATGGGTCCACATTTGGTTTATTAATAACCAAACTTTAAACTCAAGGGAAGCTCTAGGAATAGAAAGGCACCTAGCTGGATTGACATTCCAGTAGAGGGAAGAGTGGGTGCACAAACAGGACATAATGAGGCATGCGGTGGGAAAAGGATTTCCATTTTTCCATAGTGCACAGATCATTGAGGGAAGACGTAGAAGGTAGCCTAGGGCTGAATAATATAGGGCTTTGAATGCCATATTAAGGGTATTGGTCTTTATTCTGTAGGTCATCAGGAGCCATTGAATACAGATGGGCAAGTAATAGTCATTTATAATTTTTTATTGAGTTCTGTGTGCCAAACACTGATCTAGGCATTCGGGGTGCATCCCTGAAACAAACAGATGAAAACCTTGGTTCTTATGGAGCTCACATTTTTAGTGGGAGAAACAGACAGAAATAAATTATAGACTATGTGAGAATGTCGTAAGTTTTATTGAAAAAAGCAAAGCAGAGCATGCTAAAGCAGGTCAGGAGAGTGTGGAGGAGGTGGGTGTTTCCATTTAAATAGGATGGACAGAGTAGGTCTCCCTGAGCAAGAACTTGAAAGGGGGAGGAGTGATGGAGGAAAGCATATGGATAACAGAAAAGAGCATTCCAGGCAAAGGGAAGAGACAGTATATGTGGCTTATTGCCTTATGGGGAACAGTGAGGTGGTTGCTGTGACTAGAGCTGAGTGAATGAAAGGAACTGTAGTAGGAGATGAGGTCAGAGGGATATGAAGAGTATGGAGCTCCATAGGGCCTTGCAGGCTATTGTAACGATTTTGACTTTCACTGGGAGTGAAAATAGGGTGCCATTGAAAAGTTTTGAGCAGAGGAGTGACATGATCTGACTTGGGTTTTTTTTTTTTTTTTTCTGACTAAAGTCCATGGTTTATTCAGATTTCTTTAGCTTTTTCTTTTCTTTTTTTTTTTTTTTTTGACAGGAAAGTAGGATTTATTGGTGCACGTGAGTAAAGAGGGGACAGCCTCAAGGCTGTCATGAGTGCAGGGCCCGCCATGTGTCCAGGGGGCCACGATTAGGGATGTATTTGACCCCACAGCCATCCGGGAGGAGCCGCTTATCTGCCACCATGTTTTCAAATTCATCTGCATTAAACTTAGTAAATCCCCACTTCTTAGAGATGTGGATCTTCTGGCAGCCAGGGAACTTGAACTTGGCCCTGCACAGGGCCTCAAACACGTGCTCCTCGCTCTGCAGCTTGGTGCAGATGGACATTATGACATGGCCAATGTGGACCCTGGCCACTGTGCCCTGGGGCTTTCCAAAGGCACCGCGTATACCTGTCTGGAGCCTAGATTGGGGGCAGCATGCCAGTCACGAATGTCCACTTAAAGGGCTGTCTCCAGGGTCCCTTAGGGCAACTCATACAGGCAACAGGCTGCATACACTACTGAGGAGGCTGCTGTTTGCAGCCATTGCACACCTGGCCCCCACGGGGAAAAGAGCATAGTTGGTTTAATTGGCTGCAAACTGACTTGGGTTTTAATACTGTCACTTCCTCAGTGTGTTCAGAATGAACTATAGCAGGGTAAAGGTGGAAAAAGGGAGATAGGTTAGGAGGTTCTTACAGAAATCTAGGGAAGAGGTGATGTGATGGTGACTTGAACCAGATCTTTACTTGAAGAAGATGACTTTGGCAATGAGGAGAGAATGGTGGCAGAGGTAATTATTAGGAGGCTACTGCCAGTGATTAGACTCTAAACTGGAATGGTTTGTGCGGAAATGAAGAAGAAACTGCAGAAAGATCACCGTGGAACTTGACAACTGTTTTGGCTGTAGGGATTGAAGAGAGGGAGGAGACCAAGGTGACATGGAAGTCTTAAAATTGGATGGTAACCATTACCATAAACATGACCCTTGTTTTGTAAGTCTGTCCTAACCCTCTGTGACAACCCTTGGTGCTCATGTAGTGTTTCCACTGGGTTATTAATTATATACCCACTTTTTCCTACTCTATTTTCCCTCCTGTTACCCACCTAGAGAGCTGAGAGAACAGCTCTGATTCTTACAATTGTGGCAGTAGTAAGATATAATTAGGAATGAAGAATTATGAAAGACCAAAGAATCTAAATTTGTATATAGTTTGTATATGAAGAATAACCAGCCACTGGAAGAACATTAGTGTATACTGGTCAAAATGAATTTAGCAGGTGACACATAAGACGTGTTAGAGAAGGACTTTGGTTGCCAGGGGAATGGTCTTTTGGATGATGCTTGACCCCCTGGTAATGATGGCAAAAGGCAGTTACCCAAAGGAAGATGAAACTGATGGGGCTTGGGGCAAATCTGTGAATTTGAGGTTACCATGAACTGTTTCAATTCAGTAGTTCAACCCTAATATCCTACAGCCTAATTATACCACCTGAAGAGGCCATATGTTGACTAAGAGTTAGTATCTAGTGACAACCAGATCTGTGGTCCGTGGGTGAGTCACTTAGCCTCTTCAAGCTTCAGTTTCACCATTTGTAAATTGAGAGGTTTTGACCAGATTATATCAAATTTCATCCAATTTAATAGTGTCTAACTCCATACTGTGGGATTTAATATGGACAAAAATATGTTAATTTCAAAAAAAAAAAAAGAGTGGAGGTGGGAGAAGAGGAGAAAACTCAAGTCTCTTCCCATAAGACAAGGTGGAACTATTGCTAGCAATGCTTTTTGTGTTGTTGTTGTTTCTGTCCCCCATGATTAAACTATCAACATATATTCAATTGAGATACAGACTTAAGGCATTTGAGACATATGTGTACCTTAACTTAGAGAATTTGACTAAAATCTTATTTTCCCCGAATTTACGTATTCACTTTGAAGATTTATATGTTTCTTGTAACCTCAAAGGATGGGAAGAAAAGAAAAGCAGGGGTTGCTTGAAGAACTGTATAATCTGTCTAATAAATAACACAGGTGGACAGGTACATATCTGGATGGTAGCAGGATAGTTGAGGCACTTTTGAGACTTTGACATTTCTCACTCTGATTTTACATGACAGGAAATCATGAAGCTTGTCACTGTGCATAGAACAGTTTTCTGTACCCCACAGGGAAAATTAAAGAGAAAATACCAGGTAGAGGTAGTCCTAGGGTGAACTGATCTCTCTTAAAAAGACTTCAGTTCTGATATAAGTAATCCCCCTTCTTTTCTTTTTTCTAGGCAGTAAAGATTGATTGGGGTTTGTGTCAGCAGGATGTGATGAAGACATAGTACAGAGATGTAGAAGTGTAGATCCCTGAGGGAATAGATGTATTAAAAGTAGAAAAAGAACTACACATATAATAATATATTTGTCCCAACTGCTGGAGGGGAGGATGATCTTTAACAGCATTTAGTTGGTGATATCTGAAGACAGTTTTATGAGATCCTGTGACGAAATAATTCTCACTTAAAACTCTTAATGGAATTCTCCCCACCAGTGATACGACCATATTTTTCTTAGTTAAAAGGGATGTGAGCATGCATGATGTACATCATTCAGCTTCTGTTTTGTTGTAGGAAATAAATATACAGGTTGTGGCAGAAGGGTTAATTTCAGTTCCTAACAGGCGATTTAAAAAAATATGGTTCTTTCCTAATCACATCTCTTAACTAGCACTACACCATATTTCAACATATTTATAATATAATAATAACTGCTTTTGTGCTGATTGTATGTTATTGTAAGATCTTGAAGTATCTTCTGAATCCTGGAAGATTACTAAATTGTTAGCTGTTACTTTGCTTACTTTAATATTGCTTTATTACTCCAGTGTTGTTTGTACTCTATGTGGTAGTTTTTATTAACCACTGTATTTTATTAACTAGAGTATACCATTTCCAATGATTCTCAACATTAGAAGTAGAAAACCACATGCAAAAAAAAAAAGAAAGTGTTGGAGTTTTTGAGAAATGGGCATATATTAACAGAAGCAGTAAGTTCAATGTTATCTAGAATATTTATAAAGGTGTTCGTTAGATTATCTATCAGATGCAACTGAGTTCTGGACTGAGCTGTTTCATTATATGTCATTACTATTAAATGTGACATTTTTCCTGTTGTTCATGTTTTTAAAAGTTTTATGTATCTCAAAAATATGATTATTCATTCTAAAACTTTGAAAAATCTTGAAAGGGCTTATGACTTTTTTATATATGTTCTCACGTTTGAGCACTGTGGTAGTGATGTCTGTTCCAAATCTGACTTTGGGAACTTGGGAGTCATCTTCAAAAACGAAGAGACACCCCCTTCACCAAACCTTCATTTTTAATCCTTAATAAGTTGTTTTTTTCTTTTGTAAAGAATGTGTTTATAGATTTAAAGTTTCTAATTCTCTTTGAAGAATTATAGTTGATAAAATAAAAAATGAGAATCATTCAGTTATTTTCTTGTTTGATCTATGAATTTCTCTTATCTGACAGGTATTTTTTTTCCTTTTTGGTTTTAATAGAACATTCAAATAAAAACTTTGGCAGATGATGTGGTAAGGTGGACTTAGTAGCATGTTATTACTTATGCATGTTGCCTTTTTATTAAAGTGGGTGGACATTAAAGCATTGATATATGTAAAGATATAAAAAGTCTAGATGTTTACAAAGTACAGTAGATGGAAGAATTGTCAATAGAGTGGCTTTTCTTTTTTTTGATATAAACATAAGCAATTGTATGTGTTCTCAAAATAATTTTGATATTACCATCCTGATATATACCTTAGCCAATTAAAAAAAATCAGTATAAATCTAACTCTGGAAAACACAAATGTTTCCTTTCTCAATAGCCATGTAAATTGACTCTGAATATGTTAAGCATTAATATTAACAGTAAAGGAAATTAATTTAAAATGGAAAGGAAGTTAAGTTCATTATGTTAGAAATGTGGTATTACATTTAAAATCCTCAAATATTTTTGATCTGAGTCTATCATAGTAAAACTTATTAAAAGTTTTGGGCTTAAAATTTAAATGTGCCCTTTTATAGCTAAGCTTTTAAAATGTGGTATTTTAAGTATTTTTTCTTTGTGAAATTACCTGTCTACAAATAATGTAGAATATTGTTCATGATTTAAGGAAGTGAAAGTATGTGGCTTAACTTTATTTTCTTATCAAGATATAGCTGAAAGCAAAAGCCAGTTTTCTAGATCGAAGTGAAGAGCATAGTGGAAGATCAAATATATATGTAAATAATGCTACTCAGTAAAAAAGCCAGCACTGCAAAAGTAAATATTAAGTGATATGAAGGGAAAGGAACAGAGATATGTTGATTTAATGGTCGATTGCATATTTAAATGCTTTTGTGTCCACCATATCTTTTAGTGAAATTTGACTCTTGGTTATGTACTCAGCTTATTTGGGATTGCGTAATGTTTTTTCTTGAGTTGTTTGAGTTATATTACATATCTAATCTAACTTAATTTTCCTCAAAGACATTCACATTTAAAAGAAAATATGAAAATATAGAAGGTGATTCGAAGAAATGAATCTTTATGTGAACACTGGGCTAGGAACCAGGGACTCGTGAATTTAGCGAGTCACTTTTCTGTGAAATGAGAGAGTCGGCCTAGATGATTTTTCAAGTTTCTTCCCAGCTCTAAAATATTATGATTTACATAATCTCTTTGTAAGCAACCATGTACTAAGATCATTTTTGGAATCCTAAATAAGCTGCTTAAAACTGCTCATATTTCTTTCAAAGTACACCTTTTAGAAAAAAAAGGGTTTTTTGAATCAAAAAAAAGTATGTTCTTTTAATGGGGGTCAACAGAAGTCGACATAATTGTGGTAAGAACTTCTGTGATGCTTTTTATACTGTTGAAGTGATTTATAAGGACTTGGTAATGTGGCAGTGACGAGGCACTGTCCTGATATCTAACATATCTTCTGCTTGTTTAACGTGAGCTGACAGTATGCATGCATGTGCTTCCTAACAGAAACCAGAATAAAACTGAGTTGTATTCAGTTTTATGGTTATTACTAATTTTTGATGTCCAGTGTTCTGTGGTTTAAAACAGAATGGCCTATTTACATGCAAGTGGAGTTGTTAACTCACTTTATGTGAAATCGCAAGCTAATTATTAGAGATTGTACGTGGAATCAATGGTTCCAAGTCAATATCCGTAAAATAGCAAGTTCTTCATAGTAGTATTTGTAGGAATAAGATATTTCTGTTGATGTTATATTTCCAGGGCAAAAAGGTAATGTTTTTAATTTTGCTGTGCTTCCTTGTTGGTCCCACTTTTTAGGGAAGAAAAAGGTGTGTGTAATAATAATAATAGTAATAGTAACAACAATAGTAATAAATTGTAGCTAAGTACACTAAACATATAACTTATTTAAATCTCACAATAACTGTTTCTTTCTTGCTTTCTCTGTCTCCCCTTCCTCCTTCCCTCCCTTCCTTCCTTCCCTCCTTCCTTCCTCCTACATACATTAACTTGTTATCCCTATTTTAGAGATGAGGAAACAGTCATAGAGAGACCAAGTAATTTGCACAGGGTAACTGACCTAGTAAATTGCAGATTCAAATCTAGGTAGTCTGGCTCCAGAGTCCATGCTCTTAACCATTGTATTCTACTACTACACTGCCAAAGTATTCATAGATACTTGTCACAATTATTTTGGCGCTTTAAAGAAGAGAAACATTACTATAATTTCCCCCTTAGAATTGGATATTCTTTTCTTTTCTTTGTTTTTTTTTCCCTCATAGTTTGAAAGTTGCCGCCAAAGACACGTTCTCTCTCAAACCACCACACGACTTTGAGGCCGGACTTTTCTGACCTAGTTAACTGTGCAGAACAGAAATGACAAGGGACTAAGTTTTATTTATTTATTTTTTTGCGGTACGGGCCTCTCACTGTTGTGGCCTCTCCTGTTGCGGAGCACAGGCTCCGGACACGCAGGCTCAGCGGCCATGGCTCATGGGCTCAGCCGCTCCGTGGCACGTGGGACCTTCCCGGACCGGGGCACGAACCTGCGTCCCCTGCATCGGCAGGTGGACTCTCAACCACTGCGCCACCAGGGAAGCCCTAAGTTTTACTTTTGAGGAATACTTTTCACTCCCTAGATTTCTGTGGCTGCAGAGCTACTTCAAGGTTTCAAAATAGTACAATCTCTAACTGGAGCTTACTGCTTAAAATAACATTTTGTCAAAAGACAATAATGATTCCTAAGTGCTATTTTGATGTTTCAGTTCTTCATGTTTGTTCGTGATTCTTGATCTCTTCCTTAGGGCTTCTTGTTTTTTTCTGTTTGCAGCGTGACCGAATTACAAGTTTTAGAAAATCTACTGTCAAAAAAGAAAAACCTCTTATCCAACATCCTATTGATTCTCAAGTTGCGATGAGTGAGTTTCCAGCGGCTCAGCCATTATATGATGAACGATCTTTGAATTTGTCCGAAAAGGAAGTACTGGATCTTTTTGAAAAAATGATGGTAAGTTAGACCCCCTGATTCTGTTGTAATTTTAAAATGCATGTGCCCAGAATAGCACTGGGTTCTCAGTAGGGCTGTTTGTATGGACTGTGTTTATATCACATAAAGGAGAGACCAGAAACTTGTTGATACAACAGAACTGTTTTCGAAAGCATCTGTCTTTTTGAGCTATAATATGTCTGTCTCTTCCACTATGAGCTCCTAAAAGGGGGGGCTGTCTTACCTATTTTTGTTCTCTAGTATTCAGTAGTCTGTAGCACAGTGAATCAATTTTTTAACTACCTAACTTGTGTTTCTGTTTCTATAAAGCAAAACAGGCCTAAGTCCACTTTTCTGAAAACAATATAAGGTATCTTGTTAGGTATATGAAATAGAGTTGGGAGGACAGAGTGTAACAAAACAAAACAAAACAAAACAGTGGAGGGGACAGAAGAATGAATTCCTCCAAGTTTGTTCTATTATCAACAGTTATACCATCTATATTTTCTAGCATACTTCTTACATTTTATAGCTTGTGATCTAGATTATTTCTTATATTAGATAACAAATATAATACTTTGATTATTCAGCAGTTTATACCAAGAGAGGGGAGAGATGAGGCATTGGGCCATCTTGGATTTGTTTCCTTGACCAGAGAAGTGGAGATCCTGATTCGTGATTCATTAATTTCTAATTCTGTCCCACTTATCATGGCAAATTTTTTTTTTGTGAATCTCTATTCATTTTGAGTTAAGGTCCACAAGAGTTTCAAAGGTCTCCTTACCCATACCAAAAGAAGAGGTTAAGAATACTGGAAATCTAGACCCTTCTACTCTGCCCATTATGGAACATCTTGTTACCACCCCGCCCCCAACCCCACTAGTAATTGAAAATTGTTGAATGAATACAAATTCCCTTTATCTTTAAACTTTTCCTTTAATGTTCCTTCTGTCTAGTCAGAGCTGACATCCAGCTTTTCCCTTGTCACAAGTCCTGACATTCCCACTCTCTTCAGCCTTTCCTCCTAGTCCTATGGTACACCCTCTTTCTGGCTGCTCCTTCTATGTCAAATTCTTTGAATCATCTTTCAACAACCCTTTCTCTTGTAAAGTTTATTATCTGCTGACCAGCCATGATGATGATAGCATCTGGCTATCCTTTTGACCCTTCCCTTGCTATTCGTTTTGGTGATTTCAGCTATTACATTGTTAACCTTGCCATCACATTGTTGCCCTTAGTTCCTTGGTTTCCTGAACTCTGACCTTTGCATCCATGTATTTAGCTAATTATAGACATGACTACACCTTGGACTGTGTCACTCTTTGGAATGATTCCACCTCTGAGATCTTTAGCTCTGAAACTCTTCTCGGAAGCTAAACAACCTATATTACCTTTTCCAGGCCCTTAATTTTACAGGGCATGTTTGTGTAGTGGTTAAGAGCTTGGACTTTGGGGTCATTCAGCCTTGAGGCTGAGTTCTGCCTCTGCCATTAATCACATTACCCTGTGAAGGTGATACATCCTCTCTACACTTTATTTTCCATAACTGTAACAAAGCTATAAGAGGGTCTACCTCATATGGTTATTTTTAGGATTAGAGGAGATGATATTCCTAGAATAGTGCCTGGCATAAAACTTTCTATAAAAATAATTTTATAAATGCTTGTTGCATTTCCTTCCTTTAGCAAATAAAGCTCCGTTCTTTCTTCAGTTTCCCCTCAATTTGCAATTCGGTTGTCTTATCTTAATCACCCCCAACCAACAACAACAGAAACAAACATTCTTTGACATTAATCAAACTTTTAAATCTTATTTTAAACTCTTCTTCTCTTTACTCAAACTTCACTCAAATGATACTTACTCCTTTAATCAGCTAACCAATCGGTTGCTAATTTTTGCAGTAGTGAAATAGTTCTTTTAGTTTATCAGTGGCATTGCCACCCTCCAGTTCACTTTAGCTCAACACTTACGGGCCTTCTTCCACACCATTCATTTTCTCAGTCACTTCTAATTGCTTTCCAAATCCCATTGGTTCTGCTTTTGCAATGACTTTTACGTCTGTTTCCTCAGTTGTCCTCCAGATGCTTTTTCCCTGCTTTAGGCAGTATCCCTCTCTGGCTTTTTCTCGTGGGCTACGAAAGTATCCTCCTATCTGGTCTTCCTCCTGTCCTCCAGGTTTTGCCTGTTCTAATCCAGTGGTACTCTATTCATGATTCTGAAACAGATTCCTTTTCCAAAGCCCCAAGTAGGCCCTTCTGTTTTCACACAGTCATCTTCTATGTCCCTACTCCATTCCCTCCACTGTGCTTCTAGATGAATATTTCACACCTTTACTTTGCTGCTCAATCCTCAGAACTCTTACCCATCTTTATGCTCTGCTGATGAGCTTACTGTGTAATTTACTGAGTAAACTGAAATGATCAGAAGAGAACTTCCACACTCTCACCACCACATCTACCTAAGTTTGAGTATCTGCAGTCTTGTTACCTATCACCACCATAGATGAAGTTTTCATCTTCCAGTCCTTGCATTTGTGTACAAGGTTCCATTCCTTTAGACCTACTTACTCAAGGACATTGCTCCAATCATTTTCTCCTCTCTCTTCTGCCCTTCCCAGCAGCATACAAATGTGCTATCTCACTTTACAACTTTTTCATGACCTTATCTCCCTTGCCTGTTACCACTGTATTTTTACTCTCCTTTGAAGGAAGACACCTCCTAATAATTTTGTTTATATTCACTGCTTCTCATTTCTCTCATCTTACTTTCTGTCTTAAACTCACTCTAGCCAGGCTTCCATCACACCATTCCATCAAAATGGCTCTTATCAGTGTCACCAGAGATCTTTATGCTGCTGAGTCCCACGTTCAGTTTTCAGTTCTCATCTTAACTGACCTATCAGCCGCAGGTGATGCATTTGGTCATAAATCGCCCCCTGCTCCCCCTTTATTTGGTTTTCCTTCTATCTCTTTGGCTGCTGCTTTTTAATCTTCTTTGCGGATTCCTTTTCATGTCCTCAACCTTTAAATGTTGGAGAGGCCCAGGGATCCATCCTTGGACATGTTCTCTTCTCTATCTACACTATCTTCTTTTGTGATTGCAATCAGTACTGTGGCTTTACATTCCACTGTTATTCTCACAATTCTCAAATTTATCTACAGCTTAGTCCTCGTGTCTGAACTCTAGACTCTCATAATCAAACTTCATAATTGACATCTCTCTCTGATTGGTCAGTAGACTTCTCAAAAGTAACATATCCAAAACCAAACTGTTCATATTTCCCTCCAAACCTGCTCCTCCCAGTGTCTTCCCCTTCTCAGTTGATGGTATATCCATCTGTCCAGTTACTCAGGCCTAAAACTTTGGAATTGTCTTTGTCTACTCTCTCTTTCTCACATTCCACATTCAGTTGACTAGGAAACCCATGCACTCTTCCTTCAAAGTACGGTACTTACAAGAGCTGACCATTTCTTACCGCCTTCACTGGTCCCATACTGGTTGAAGCCTCACCTAGGCTGCTATAATAGTGGTAGAACTATTAGGATTAACACAGTTCCTCATTGGTCTCCCTGCTTCCACCATGACCCTCTGCAGTATATTCTCAACACAGAAACATTACCCTTTTAAAACCTGAACAATGTCATGTCACTTGGGTTCTCAAATCTCTACTATGGCTTCTTGTTTCCCTCAGGGTACAAAAGCCAGTATTCTTATAAGAGCCTGTAAGGCCCTGTATAATCTGATCCCCACTTTACCTCTTCAATATCTTCCTCTACTACCCTCTTTATTTGCTTCAGTGACACACACATGCCTTTTACATGATGATAGCTGTAAGCAAAAATGATTCCTGGCACTTATAAATTTTTTCAATTTGTGTACAGCATTTACTATGTTTTCAAACCTTTTACAATGTTTCCGTTTTGTGGTTTGAATTTTAATTCTAATGTTTCATCAACACATTACCACTTTCCTCTTTAAATATGTTATGTTTTTAAAAAGATTTGCTTGTGGATTCATAAATGTGACTTAAAGAAAGGTACAACTTGGTGCCACATTTTCCCTAATGAGAATTTTTCCTTCCATGGGAATGTTGGAAAAGGAAATAAGACAATTAAGATTTGCTTGAAAGTAACAACAAAAGATCAATAAAAAACTTTTTAAGGGTTGTATCTCTTCTTTGAGAGAAGTCTGCTTGTACATTGAACATTTTGCATTTTCTTTATTATCTTCAGTTTGTCTGTAATCAGGTTAAGTGAACAAGTTATTTTACGAATTTTCACAGCTTTCATTTACTGTGCACCCTTGGGCCCAGCATGTAACTGAACAGTTTACATGTATTATTTCAGCTGATCTTTGTGACAGTGCTGCAAAGTAGGCAACATAGTTATACTCCATTTTTCAGATAAGGAAATTAAAACTTAGAGAGAGGCTAAAGAAATTGGTTCTGTAACTTGCCTTAGCTAATACGGGGCTGAGCTCAAACTTAAATTTAGGTACATAAAAATCTAAAAAATATTGGCATTTTAGTAGTCTCTATCTTTAATAATATTTCATTTAAGCTAAATGTAAAATTAATACACTTTCTTTACACGCGTACTAAGTGGAAGTAGAAGGCAACTCTGAGATACATTGCCTCGCAGGTAAAGCGAGACGGATGGATTGTTTCCTATTGATGACAGAAGGTTGTCTTTTTCCAGAGCATCGATTGAAAAGAAAGAGGCCCACAATTTAGTTTTGGAAAACTGTTAAAATGCCATCTTCAAAGTTGATAGGGAGAAGACACTTAAGTTGTCAGAAGTAGATTTCCAGATATGAAATTTCCCTTTTTTATTTCATTCTTTGTAGGTGTCCTTCCATGTACAAATAATGTAATAGATGTACTTGTCCTACTTGGTGGCTATTATGACAATCTTGTCTCTCTTGATTCTCATCCTTCATTGTGCTATTCCTGTTTTCAGACTTTTTACACTTTAGAGTATTACAAATGTTTAGACCATTGGGCCTAAACACCTTGTATGTGTTTTAGGATAGCATACCTTGAGGAGTGAAACATTTAAAATAATTACATAAAATAGCACATTATAGATAGTAACAGAGTATGAGATGCTTGACAAGAAATATATTATATTAAAATTGCTAATATAATTTATTATTTGGAATTTCTGGGGGATGATATATTTTGGTGAAACTTCTGGTGAAAGGCTTAAGTAATGAAAGGCAATATTCAAATAAATCCTCTATTACTCTGATAATTGAAACTCTTGTTATGTCTGAGGATCATATTTGTCAACAGAAGTTCTCCCTGTACAGGTTTGTAGATGTAGATAATAGGGCAATGTTGGGCTCAATCTCAAATTACTACAGATTTTTAAAAAAGTGTTAATTCTTTTATTTGATTACTCTAACTTGTATTTAACTACTAATAGCTCATTTTAAACATCACTTGACACTTTATAGCCAAGTAAAATCCTGGAATGAGTCCAGTTTACTGAAAGATCTGAATGGTTAGGTTTTACTTTACTAGTGAGTTAGTAGATTACTAACGTTCCATTGAAACTGACATCTGTTCTATGCATTGATATGCCACTTTTCATATTGTGGCTGCTCAAGGAAACAAGTATAGACAGATCTTCTGAGTAAGGGTATCCATGGCTATTGCTAATGGATGTAAAGCTCTAAATTTGAAACTTTTAGATGATTGCTTTTTTCATGGAGCACACGCTATTTATTATCAGCGTGTGTTCAGTAGTTTGTAAAACTGGATTTTGTACTTGGAGTGTGGTCATTGCCTTATTAATTGAAAATTAGAAAGTGGTTCTTTTATTAAAACTTCCAGGAGTGGAAAAAAATACCCTCACTCGTTTTTATATTTACCTGCATGTGGTAAACTATACTTGCTCTTTAAGATTCCTGTTCCCCTTTTCTGCCCAGTTGTGTTTTCAAATCTTCCACAAGTGGGTAAAGGTAGTAGGACCAAGACAACAATACTGCTTCCACATTTTTGGGAGGGTAATTTTAAAAGATGACTGAACTATCGTAATATTACATATCACCTTTAACCCCCGATTCAAACTTGAATGAGGTTCATATTTATCATCTTTTTCATGTTAATCAGAGACATTTTGTATTGTCTCTAATTAGGACTGGTGAAATGTCTTCTCCCTTACACTTTAAATAAACGGAAATTAATAATGCTGTAATTGAATAACTATTCAACATGTTAAGTTATCATAGCCTTTGAGCTTACTGAGAATAACTGAACTGGTCTTTGTACATTGAGAATACTGCTTAAGGACTATTAAATGTTTAATAGTGATAGCTCATTTTTGAATAATGCAATTAGAGCAAGGAGAGAAATGTGTCTGGACACTGTCCATTTCCTTTTTTTTTTTTTTAACATCTTTATTGGGGTATAATTGCTTTACAATGGTGTGTTAGTTTCTGCTTTATAACAAAGTGAATCAGTTATACATATACATATGTTCCCATATCTCTTCCCTCTTATGTCTTCCTCCCTCCCACCCTCCCTATCCCACCCCTCCAGGCGGTCACAAAGCACCGAGCTGATATCCCTGTGCTATGCGGCTGCTTCCCACTAGCTATCTACCTTACGTTTGGTAGTGTATATATGTCCATGCCTCTCTCTCGTTTTGCCACAGCTCACCCTTCCCCCTCTGTCCATTTCCTTTTGAATATTATTTCCCTTTTGTATGCAACTGTTCTAGAACTGTTTTGTTTGTTTTGTTTTGTTTTTTGCTTAGGGGATAGGGGATTTCCATTTTAAGCTTAAAAAAACAAACATACAGAGATGTCTTGGAAGTTCAAGTTGGAATTTAATTTCTTTTACCTGGTACAGGATCTATTGAGTGGAAGTCCAGCTGGTGTTAGTCACATTAGAGTCCTACAGATATGTCAATAAGGACTGTGTTTTAATATAGGTAATTAAGTAGTTTAATTGTATACAAAAGATGAGGCTAGTGATGATTAATGATTTATGATTTATGATTAATTTCTAGGCACACTTCATTTCAACTTCCATTATTAAAGGCAATGTTTAATATATGATTCCACATGCAAATGTGATGTTTTATACTTTGTTTCTGTTCAGCAATTTACATTAATATATTTTGCATTTTGGGCATAATTTAATGATTGTACAGTCATGCAATAAATATTAAATTATCTGTCCCATATTCCATCTGGTAGAACTCATAAATAATCTCAAAGCTTTTCATTTTGTTCTCTCACTTTTGCCTTTCATCAGTTTTGAGATCCTGTTTGACTTTGGACCCCAGGTGCTGTCCTTGTTTTCCCCTGACTGCTGTCATGGGTTTCTTTCTCACCCAACATCAGTCTTTTAGGAGTTGGTTAGCTTGGATGAGAACCTTTTAGTGCTCTCAGCATAAGTAATTTTAATTAAAGGTTAAGTTACTATAAAATAAGTTATGGTAACATAGGTCTTAAAATCTATAATAAGGCATGGAAATAATTTTCAGGAATGGCTAGATCCTTAGAAATTATCTAGATAGCCTACTTTCCATTTTTTACATTTGTATTTCCAATATCCTTACTCTGTATCATTGGACTGAGAGAACGCCAGCATCATTTCTAGTCGTTTTATTTTCTTACACACACTCCCAAGTAAAGCATATAAAGGAGGAGCAAAACTTACCCTGTAAACAGGTCTCAAAGTTAGCTAAATCTGGGTCACTTTTAAATTTCCTTCCGAAATATAATTCTCACCAAAAGTTCACAAATAAGGGAGTAGTAGGTTAGAAGTCCCAGGAAGAGGAATTAAGGGAACTAGGTTTGTAAATTTACTCTGATTGTAGCTGATAAACTTCACAATTCACTGATTCTGTTCTTGATTTGTACATAGAAATGTTTCCTAAGGTATTTTTTCTGTTTGAAAAGTTCCACTAGTGTTTTTGCCATGGAGGCATTTTCACGACCTTGTATTGATATGTGCAGTGTGCCAGGTCGTGTGCTACATGCTGCAGGTACACAGATAAATCCAGTTCCTCCCTTGCCCCCAGAGAGCTCAGAATTTAGTCAGGGAGGCAAGCAAGTAAACACAGGATTTCCATGGTAATAGGACAGCTGTGAATAGGCTACTGTGAGTACTTAAACCAGCACAGGGGCTCAGGGAGGAAAAAGAGAAGATCTGAATATACTACGAAATCCAGTGTCACTTCTGAATTTTCAGTCTTTATTTTTTTGACATTAAAGTGTTCTCAGAGGTTGAATGACTTAGTTCATCAAGGTCCAATGCCTTCTATATGCCAGGTACTGTTCTAAGTTCTGAGGAGAGAGAGAGAGAGAGAGGGAGAGAGAGAGAAGGGAGAGAGAGAGAGAGAGAAAGAAACTCAAGGAAAATCCCTGCTGTCAAGGGTAGAGGTGATATAGCAGAACGTAAGGTGTAATTGTGGGGAAAAAAAAAGGGAAAAGCAAAGACATATTTCTGTATCATGGAGAAGTGTATTTGACAACTCTCTACTGAATGCCAGATACTTTGTTAGGTGCAGGGGAGCATAAAGATGGCAAAGACACTATCCCTGCCTCTAGGTTTTTGTTTTGTATGACTCCCAAGGTAAGAATAGCTTTTATATTTTTAAATGGTTGCAGAAAATCAAAAGAAGACTGTTTCAGGGCACATGAAAATCTGAAATTCAGTGTTCAATGCAGCCACAGCCATTTGTTTACATATTGTTGATAGCTCCTTTTACACTGTAACTGCAGAGGTGGGTAGTTGTGACAAAGACCCTGTGACCCGCAAAGCCTAAAACATTTAATGTCTGGCCCTTTATAGTAAAAGTGTCAACATCTGGACTAGTGTAGTAGTCTCTAAACGTTCTAATTTCCTATCCCATTAGAAAAAATGTATATATATATTTGAGCAAGTAACACCAATATGTTTTATTTATAAAATATACACATATGTATGTACTAATACTATTTATAAAATGCAGACATAGAAAGGAATAAGAAAAACATGCAATGAACAAGATTTTAAAATGATTTTAAATGAGTTTATTTTATTTATTAATGGTGCAAAAGCCTTTGCTGTTGTGATTAATAACTTTTTAGTGAGAGCAATGTCAGTGTGTCATTATTTTTTGTCTTGTTTTAAAAAAGAGACTAATTAGAAGGTTTAGTTCCGAGTCCATTTTATTTTGATATTTGGTTTAATGTCTGTTATAGTTGAAACATAAATCTGACAACGACGCGTAGGTCCAAGTGGAACGAGATCATTAGAAACACTTATTAAATCATTGTATTAACTTTGCTCAGTCCAATCCATGAATCAAGCAAAAGTTTCCTGCTG
>NW_006783121.1:2304896-2314435 GCF_000442215.2 Lipotes vexillifer | reverse complement strand
GCTGAACCACGGCTAGTAAATTTCCATCTCCCTTGATGACGGTCAGTTGTTCTTGGAACTAATCTGAAGTGTTGCGTTTTTATATTTGTGAATAAATTGGTTCAAAATGGGCTTTAAAAAACGGACTTCACTAGATGTCATCAGGGACATGGGCTTTTTGCATTTTTCCTTCCACCTACTTAATGTGTAGAACCCCGGCCCCATGTTTGTCTACTCATGTCTGCTGCGGACATTGTACCTAATACCCAGAAGAAGAAAGAAGAGGTGAGTCATGCAAGGGTGAAGGAGACCCACCTGGCAGTTGGGTCTGCCAGTGTGTGGCTTTTTCAATGAAGTTCATTTGAAAAGCAGTTACTTTCTCACCAGTTCTTAACTCTTAAGGGATTACTTGTCCTTTTGTGAATGAAAAATGCCCAAGTCATATGAAATTTCAGAAGTTTTAAAATACTTTGTCATGAGATAGCTGGAAATCTCTCTGTAAGATACATGTTTTCATGCTCACTTCCTGTCTCATTTTAAAATATTGTAAGTATTTACAGTATTTGAAATATCTTGCTTTTATAAAAAACAACAAAAAGCACCTACATTCTTGACTCTGCATACCACTGTGTGTATTTTGATTTTAATTTCGTTCTTGCAATGGTTTGAATTTTATATGTGGGCTCACCTTCCTTACTCAGGAATGCTTCCCACTTACAGTTTTTCATAAAACATCCTTTTATTAAATAAATCATTTATTTTGGCAATATGTTTTCTCTGTTACATTGTTCCATTAGCAACTCAAAGAAAAGTAGTTTAAAAATATTTCATTATTGGAACAATCTAGCAAATAATATAAGCTGAGTTGTTTAAAAGAAAAAACAGCTGTATTTTCATTCAGCTGTATGATAAATCTCCCGCACTGAGTAATTTTTCTAATACTTGTTTTAGCAAATTTTCAGCAATGATTTCTATGTGTCTTCTGACAGTATTTGCTGACAAAGGAATGTGTTTTAGTTTATTGCCATGTTGTTTTGCATGTATTATTTCAGCTACTTCTACCAAGTGTTCCCCCAGTGTCATGGGACCTTTTGTCTTTTGCTATTAAAGAAAGAAAACATTCAAAAGAGTCTTCTAAACATGTGTCATTAAGTTTACAAAATTTCACTAATTACTGGATTGCGTATCACATGATTCTAATTATTGCTGAGAAAATCGAAAAAGCTTTCCTCATGGTCTAGATGTTTGGATTTTAAATGGTCTGCAAGTTTGAGGTAGCTTTATACTATCATTAGCTAATATTTTTAAGGTGCAATATGCACATAAAATGAGAGTCATCAGTGATAATTGATATACATGCATATTTCAGATAGTTACCTTACTAATTTTTAATCTTGTGGGACCAGCTTCTTATCAGCCTTATATTTTTATTACTTTTATCATATGATATGACTGATGAAAGGCTCAGACCTATGAGTAGGAGATATAACAGTCTAGTATTTTCTTGTTCCCCTGTACTTGCATTATTGGTATTATCTTATTATCCTCAATCTGTTGTCTTTGCAAGAATCTTTTAAAGCTACTTTTCTATTTTGTTGTTGTTGTTTTGAGGGCTGACTTAGTTAAAACTTGGTAAAATAGTCTGTAAGTCCACTTAACCAGGTACTTGTAAACTGCAATACGTTGCAGTACACTGACAGTGAAAAAATATGCATTGTGAATACCCCACTCTTCCCTTGAGATACCTCATGTACCATTTGGACCTACGGATCCAGGGAGGGCTTCAGTGTTATTCTCATGTTAAATATTGAAGCTTATTTTCTTGTATTTTGAATAAACATCAATATTTCACAAACCACAGTGGATCCTTTAAGTAATCTTTGGACTCTGGACACTGGTTCCATGTTGAGCTCAGGATTAAGGATTATGGGAGAGTAAAAATAATATTTGGGTTTCCTAATAGCTAAATAGATGTTCTGAATTTACCTTATTGATGGTAAAGAGGTATATGTAGGTGTTCATAGTTGTAGTTTCCTCCAGTAGGCCCTGAAAGTAGAAATAGCTGAAGACTTTTTGTGCAGTACTCAGTAACATTCACTTGATTTCATGCTTGCTTGCCCCGGCTTTTGGCTCCATACCATTTGTAGAGATAATGTATTTGGACAATTTTTTCCCCTTTAACTTTGTTTTCCATGTAAACTTCTATATGTTATGCCGCTACATTCTATATAGGTAAACTTAACTGGATCATTTGACGACATGAGGTAGTTAATTAATACCAGGTACAATTGGCCATTTATTTACTTATGTAGAAAATTCCTGATGCTTTTATTGGAATTTTAAAAAGAAATGTTCTGTCCTTTCTAGTTCTAGTAGAGGAATTATCTATAGAGCATATCTTTATATGAACGTTTCTTTAGAAAAGAATAAAGAAATAAATGTAAAAATCCATTAATTTATAATCTTAAAATAATCAAAGATAACTATAATTGCTGTTCATGCTAGGGTATATTTTTAGGTACTAGGGTAGCATTAGTTTATTCTCTTCAGGGGTACAGGTCCCCTCGAGATAGAAGTTAAAGAATACTTGAATAATTACTATTGAGAAGCAGAAGGAAGAGGGCAAGCATTAGATGGTGAAGTGAAGTTCAGACTTAAAAACAGCGAGTGGAAAATCCAGCCTTAAACTGGGATCAATGCATGTTGCAGAAACAGAAACAGTTACTTTATAGAAAATATATAGACATTTTTAGCAACTGCATAGAAAGAAGGAGAAAGTATTGCTTCTTATAGAGGAGGAAAAGATGTAAAAACATAAAGGGTTGACATTTACCTTTCATAAAACAAGTGAGGAAAACAGTGGAAGGGTTAGGAAAATAGAAAATGATGTTAGGACACAAGAAAGTTTAAAAAATTGTACTGTCACCTGTTTAAAGATTTACTGGGGGTGAGAGGGAGAATGAGAATGAATGAATGAAAGAGAGTACAAATGAATGAATAGGCAGCTGGTTCAACTTTTAACCTTCTCATTTGACTCTATTCTTATACGGCTCCTCAGTCATAACTTTAAGAATACAGTGTGTATTTGCTGAAGAAGTGAAGGAGTTTGTCTATAATAGGAAAATTGCATCATGGCATAAGTGGTAGGAGAAAAAATGGTTTAGTGTTTACAAATATGGCTTGATACAAATATAATACAAATATTATAAGTGGTCAGTTATTTACTTCAGCATTTCTTAAGTTACAAAATACCACATTCTTCTCATGTATTGTGGAAGTACTAACTAAATGTTAAATACACTAAAAGCTTGTTTTTGTGTTTTGAGTACTATAAGAACTCAGTGTGTTTAACACTACTATATATAAAATAGATGACCAATAAGGACCTACTGTATAGCACAGGGAACTCTACTCAATATCTTATAATAACCTATAATGGAAAAGAATCTGAAAAAGAATATTTCTGTGTGTGTGTGTATATATATAACTGAATCACTTTACCTTACACCTGAAACTTAACATTGTAAATCAACTATATTTCGATTAAAAAGAAAAGTACTCAGTGTGTTTAGAAGTAGTTTCATATTCAATTACATTTTTTAGAGTTAATATTGAATTATGAGTATTGCTCTATTTAGTTTTATGATTGTATTATAAAGCTGGAGTTAATGATTTGGAAGTATTAGCTGCCTAATTAGTAGTATGCTGCTTCTTTCTGTAAAAATAAGATGAGTCATTGTTCATGTGAATGGTACCTAGTCCCAATCAACCTATGCAGCAGATTTATAGGTATAAAAAATGTTTGTGGCTTTGCTCTATAGATAATTCCTCTACTAGAACTAGAAAGGATAAAACATTTCTTTTTAAAATTCCTCACTTGTTTTATGAAAGGTAAGTGTCAACCCTTTATGTTTTTACATCTTTTCCTCCTCTATAAGAAGCAATACTTTCTCCTTCTTTCTATGCAGTTGCTAAAAATGTCTATATATTTTCTATAAAGTAACTGTTTCTGTTTCTGCAACATGCATTGATCCCAGTTTAAGGCTGGATTTTCCACTCGCTGTTTTTAAGTCTGAACTTCACTTCACCATCTAATGCTTGCCCTCTTCCTTCTGCTTCTCAATAGTAATTATTCAAGTATTCTTTAACTTCTATCTCGAGGGGACCTGTACCCCTGAAGAGAATAAACTAATGCTACCCTAGTACCTAAAAATATACCCTAGCATGAACAGCAATTATAGTTATCTTTGATTATTTTAAGATTATAAATTAATGGATTTTAAATGATAAATTAATGGGTTTTGTGGATTTTGTGTTTGTGGTAAAGCAAATTAAAATATTTAGAGAAAAGGTCCTAAATATCACATTGGTTCAACAGATATTTATTAAATGCCTGGTGCGTTCCAGGAACGCATACTCTTTGCTTGGAAATACAAAGAAAAAAAAGAACCCAGTTTCTTCCCTCAGTTAGCTTATATTGATACAATATAGGAAATTAATATGGAAGAATAAAATGAAGATAGTCATTTCTAAATGAGATGCTTTGGGGGAAATCTGAAGAATTAGCAGAAGTACATGAGTTAGCCCGATATGGATTTGGGTGTGGTGGGGTGCAGTGAGGTGGGATAAGATGGGGGTTAATAGATGAAGAGGGTGCTGAAGTTGACAGCATTCTAGGCAGAGAGAACAGCATCATGAACAAAGTAATGGAAGTGTGTAACAGCATAGTGTATGTAGAAAACAAGCTTGCATCATTCAAACCTAAGGGGTAAGATGAAAAGTGGTAAAAAAGAAAAAAAGGGTACAAATGAACTTATTTACAAAACATAAGTAGAGTCATGGATGTGGAAGACAGGCTTATGGTTACCAGGGGATATGGGTGCGGGGAGGGATAAATTGGGAGACTGGGATTGACATATACACACTACTATATATAAAATAGATAACTAATAAGAACCTGCTGTATAGTACTGGGAACTCTACTCAATACTCTGTAATGGCCTATATGGGAAAAGAATCTAAAAAAAAAGAGTGCATATATGTATATGTGTAACTGCTTCACTTTGCTGTAAACCTGAGGCTAATACAATATTGTAAATCAACTATACTCCAACAAAAATAAAAAAAAGAAGGGTCTAGGCCATTTACAGGAAAAAAAAAAAAAAGAAATGAGACCAGGGAAGTGATAATAACACTAATAGCTAGCATTCTTTGATGGCTAGTTAATATACACGAGGCTTGGGTTTATGATCACAATTCATCTTGACATTCCTCTGAGGTCTGTATTCTCCATATTCCCCTTAATGTCCTGCCTGCCTCCATGATTCTAGTCTGATAGCATGATCTTAGCAGTGTGTGCCATTAAAAATTGGATTAGAGGTACATGGTAACAGAGAAATGTCACTGGAAGGAGAGCAAACTCTCTACCTAGAGACTGCCAAAGGTGACATTACCACACTCTTAAGCCTGGCTGTGACATGTACAAATACAATCTTGTCACCGTTCCAGAGTCGATTCTACTTGGGGATGCAGATACATGCTAACTACATTTGCAGGAGACTATAATTTAACCAGAATGTTATGAGATGGTAGGGACATAGTCCAGCATACATGAGAAGTATTTAGGGGGTTTTGATGGAAACAAACACAATATGAGTCAGCAGAATGATGTACTTGCCAATAAAGCCATAAAATCTGAATCTGAATTAATAGAGGTATAGTATTTCAAGATGAAGGACGTGGAAGTCCTTTCCTTCCTTCATCTGCCTATCAAAGGGGATAGGTATATATACACGAAATTTATAAGTATTGATTGTGAATTAATCATCATAGGAGTCACTGCAGTGGGTGCAACTATAGATCATGAGATTCTTGCTGTCACTGAAGTTACTATTCAATTGATGCAGTTTGATTACTTTTTGTGTATCCTTTGTTTTTTTCTCCCACATTCTCACACATGAATCTTTAAAATAATTTTAGTATTTTTCTTTGTTGGCCTATTAGTTTACTTGATTAAAAAATAGTAATGGTTAGAATTACTAAGCAAGTAAAGGGATAAAAATACTGATTTTTTTCTGTTTTTAAAAAATTGAGGTACCATTCAGATGCAATAAAATTCACCCTATTAAAGTATACAGTTCAATGTGTTTTTTTCATATATTCAAATAGCTGTGCAACCATCACAACAATCACTTTCAGAACATTTTTATCACCCCCAAAAGAAACACCATATATGTTGGCAGTCACACCCCAATTCTCCCATCCCCACCTTACCCTGCCCCTGACAACCTCTAATCCACTTTCTGTCTCTATAGAT
The DNA here is from genome assembly GCF_000442215.2 of Lipotes vexillifer. NCBI lineage: Eukaryota > Metazoa > Chordata > Mammalia > Artiodactyla > Lipotidae > Lipotes > Lipotes vexillifer. The sequence continues at coordinate 2,308,140 of NW_006783121.1, read as the reverse complement.
TTGCCTGTTCTGGATATTTAATATAAATGGGATCTTACAATATATGGCCTTTTGTGACTGGCTTCTTTCATTTAGCATAATGTGATTTCAAGGTTCATCCATGCTATAGCATGTATCAGTACTTCATTCCTCTTTGTGGCTGAGTAATATTCAGTTGCATGGACATATGATATTTGTTTATCCATTCATCACTTGATGGACATTTGGATTGTTTCCACTCTGCTGCTGCTGCTGCTGTGAACATTCATGTACAAGTTTCTTTTTTTCTTTTTTTTTTTAAGATTTTTTGATGTGGACCATTTTTAAAGTCTTTATTGAATTTGTTACAATATTTCTTCTGTTTTATGTTTTTTGTTTTTCTGGCCCTGAGGCATGTGGCATCTTAGCTCCCTGACCAGTACAGGGATCAAACCTGTACTCCCGGGCTTCCCTGGTGGCGCAGTGGTTGAGAGTCCGCCTGCCGGTGCAGGGGACACGGGTTCGTGCCCTGGTCCGGGAGGATCCCACATGCCGCGGAGCGGCTGGGCCCGTGAGCCATGGCCGCTGGGCCTGCGCGTCCGGGGCCTGTGCTCCGCAATGGGAGAGGCCACAACGGTGAGAGGCCCGCATAACGCAAAAAAACAAACAAACAAAAATAAACCAAAACAAACCTGTACTCCCTGCATTGGAAGGCAAAGTCTTAACCGCTGGACTGCCAGGGAAGTCCCCATGTACAAGTTTTTATGTGAACAGATGTTTTCATTTCTCTTGGGTATAAGCTGAGTCATGTGGTAACTCTAAGTATAACTTTTTGAGGAACTTCTAGACTGTTTTTCAAAGTAGCTGCATCATTTCACATTCTCACCAGCAGTGTGTGAGGATTGCAATTTCTCCACATCCTCACCAACAATTGTTATTACCTTTTTTGTCATAGCCATCCTGGTGGGAGTGAAATGTTTTCTCACTGTGATTTTTTTTTTTTTTTTTTTTTGCGGTACGTGGGCCTCTCACTGTTGTGGCTTCTCCCGTTGCGGAGCACAGGCTCCAGACGTGCAGGCTCAGCAGCCATGGCTCACGGGCCTAGCCGCTCTGCGGCATGTGGGATCTTCCCGGACCGGGGCACGAACCCGTGTCCCCTGCATCGGCAGGCGGACTCTCAACCACTGTGCCACCAGGGAAGCCCTCACTGTGATTTTGATTTGCATTTCCCTGATGAATAATGATGTTGAACATCGTGTGCTTATTGGCCATTTGTATATCTTCTTTAGAGAAATGTCTATTCAAATCCTTTACCCACTTGTATTTGGGTTATTTGTCTTTTTATTGTTGACTTGTAAGGCTTCTTTTTATAATTTATATACAAGCTCCTTATCAGACATATGACTTGTAAACATTTTCACCCATTCTGTAGGTTGTCTTTTCATTTGATGTTACTTTTTGAAGTATAGTCCTTTCCAACTTGATTTTGTGACCCTTCAAGAGTGTCTTATATATAGCGGTCCCCAACCTTTTTGGCACCAGGGACTGGTTTCGTGAAAGACAGTTTTTCCAAGGACAGGGAAGTGGGGGATGGTTCAGGCCGTAATGCGAGCAATGGGGAGTGGCAGATGAAGCTTTGCTCACCTGCCGCTCACCTCCTACTGTGTGGCCCGGTTCCTAACAGGCCATGGCCTGAGGGTTTGGGGGCCCCTGTCTTAATGTGTTGCAGGGGTTAACATGAGTTTCAAAATGAAGAAAAATAATTTGTCTAGTGAAAATGTTATACATGTGTGTATCACAATATAAAGGAAGATTTCCAACCAAATTAAAGCTTATTGAACCTCAAAACAATGTGTTGTTGTAACAATATTTTTCACTACAGTGAGTAGTCTGTTATCCCTATACAGGTTTCTGATTTTCTTTTTTCCAAATTCAGCAACTTCTCATGAATCTTTCTTCAGTGACATATTGTAGCTATATATTTCCTATTAATTTACAAATCATATTTGCTCTTCTAGATAATAATGATCCTACAAGAACATATGCCAAATAGTAAAGTGTTTGTTTATCTGTTTATTTTTGCTATCAGTGTAAATAAATAGCTTTGCTAAGGTATGATGTATATCTATACTATAAATTGCCAGTTTATTCTATGGAATAGTTAAAAGTTTTTTTTCTTTCTGCTCATTTATTGAGTAGGTAGTAATATGAACCATGATTATATGGTAAAGTTTATACAAGATTATGGTATATAGAGTGAAAAATAATAGTGAAGGAGCCAGAAAAATGATGGTTGTTGTTAGTCATAGCAAGACTTACTATTTTAAGAAAAAAAATATTAATTTTTTTTTTCTTTTTTTAAAATTTTATTGAGGTATAGTTGATTTATAATGATATGTTAATTTGTGCTGTACAACAAAGTGATTCAGTCATACATATATATATATTTTTTTTCATATTCTTTTCCATTATGGTTTATTATAGGATATTGAGTATAGTTCCCTGTGCTATATAGTAGGACCTTGTTATTTAATATTTACTAATCACTTTTGAAACTCGTAAGCAGAAATTTGCTAATGCTCACAATACATGTTCTTTTTAACAGGAGGACATGAACCTTAATGAAGAACGAAAAGCTCCTTTACGAAACAAAGATTTTACCACCAAGCGTGAGATGGTTGTCCAGTATATTTCTGCTACTGCCAAATCTGTAAGTAGTGAGAATCTCCTTGCACCCACATAATGAGCTTAGCATTATCTGCTTAAAAAGAAACAAATCTTGGCTCTCCAAGTTCTTGCCTCAATGTACTTACATAGACTTCGTAAAAGAAGCATATACATGTACTTTAATACATTTTGTATATATTTCAAAACTGTTCTTAATTAGAGAGACTTCCATTCTTATAAACAAGACAGACTAAGGATGGAGGGCTCTGAGTTAATCCAGTAAGTTTTGGGGCTGAGTTTTTGTGCACTTACTAACAAATGACAGCAATTTGCAGGTATTCCACTTAATACACAGTTTGTTACATGAACATTTCAGATTTTGAGGGAGAAGATACAGACATAGCCTAGTCACAAGATTTAACTAAGTTTACACTAAAGCTATATGTCCGGTATCTGCTTGCATGAAATTTTTAGCAATGTTTTTAATAAGCAGTTTTGTTTTTTTCATTATTTTCTGTGATGCTATGTAAACTACCTCATAATTGTTATCATACAGCTAAATTTAACATAAAGAAGGGTGTTTAATAGGCGCTTTAATGAAATCTGTGTTTCTCAAAAG
>NW_006783121.1:2292433-2304812 GCF_000442215.2 Lipotes vexillifer | reverse complement strand
GCAGGAAAATCTTCGTGTTTTAATGGAATGTGTTGCTTTGTTCATTTCCTAAGGTGTTTCCAAAAATAGTCTTCAGGTTTGATTTATTTTTGTAAGAAAAAATGTATTTTTTGAAATGGTGAAATATATCTTTTACATTTCTGTAAAGAAGAAGCTTTTCACATTTAGAGTTCATAACATCACTATATTTGTTATATATTATATACATGTGTGTATGTATGTATGTACCACACACAGTGATTTTATGTTTGTGTAATATGTGTATCACACACACACACATTTACATTTAAGACATACATATTTTAAATGTAAAAACTTGACCAGTGAATAAAATAGCTCTTCAGTGGAAAAATATATTCTAAAGTTATTTGGCTATCCTATTAATGCTATTTCAGTACAGTAATTGCAGTAGCAATTACTGATGCATTTTGCCCTGAATCCTACAATTGTATTGATTCCATATTGTACTTCAAGCAAGCTAAATCTAAATGCTGAACTATTTAAACATAACGCATTGCAGCTCTGCCAGAGCAGAGCAGCAGCATGTTTTTTAATTTGCTTCTGGTATCCAAGGGCAGAAATATGTTTCAAGTGATAAGTGAAATTTGCCATGAGCATCGTTTTCAATAGAATTAGGTGAGGCATAGGTTTTGCTTTGAAATTCTGATGAATCTCCTCATTTTTGTAGTCAGCTTATTGTTCACAGTAAAATGCTTTAGGAAGTGCAGGGTGTACATTCAATGTTATTTTTCAAATACCTAAAGGCAAATACACTAGTAAATCTATATAGCTAAATTGAGTGCAAAGTACAGATAATAATACATGAATAATTATGTGGTGTTTTTAATGGTAAGATTTTGTTAGTGTTTCTGGCTCATTTGTTGTTGTTTTTGTTTGTGTAAGTGGGACTGAATATAATCAAGATTGTATGAAGCTCTTACTCCTTAACCTTTTGATATTGACTCTATCTCTATGTAGAGCTTGTTTTCACTTATCCTATTGTTTCCTCTTCAACTGACCAGAGAGATGCACACTTTTAATTTATAGACTCATTTTTAAGATTAAAATGCTAAACTTTGGGTGAACATTGGATGAGCTCTCTACAACTGCTTTATTTGAAACATGGAAATTGAATGTTTCTCAAAAGACATGAAAATACTATATTTAAGGTGTTAGGCTCAAAATCAGTACTATAACTATTTAGTATGTGATCCTTATTTGCTTCCTTTAGCACACATAGGAGCACCTGATGTGTGTACAGAACTTTCATTAGAGCTCTAAGGTTATACATTTTATTTGCAAATATTCTTCATGGACCGAATATTATGATGAAAGAAAGCCTGTTGATAAGCATGCTTTAAAGCTTTCTCACTTTGGGGAGACATTCATTAGTGCTGTGTTTTCTGTGGGGAAAACAAAGGAAATTGCATATGTGATTTCCTTTTGAAGGTGATAGGGATGCCATTCAGTGACAAACCATCCTCTCATCTTTTGACCTCTTCGATCATGACAATAAAATTTGCATAAATTATAACCTAACCTATGCCCATTTACCTATGTGTAACCAAGGTTTCCATCCTGCTGTTTTTTATTAGGCTTTAGATATGCTTTGCTTGTCATACTTTTTTATGCTTACTTTTTCATTATATTGATACACTGATTAAAAATGTTTCCACATTTAAAGTAGATATGATTGTAACCACTTCTTTATGAAAATGCTTTACAAGTAGCCAACACTTTCATCTTGAAGTAAAAGCAAAGTTAAGGACTACAGTCCATGGTGGAAAAATGTCTTGTAGTCATATGTAAAATGTGTGAAAATTACAGTTAAATTTAAACATAAATTGTACATTTCCACCTTTAACACCTGCATTAGTCATTTTGTGTGGAATTGAAAAACAAATAAAATATGAGCTCAATAAGAGACACGGGTCATTCTCCTGGGTTTGTGGGTAAGGACCGTAAAGCAACATGAAACTAATACACAGGTTTGGGCTCAAAACCTGTTTCTAAAGCAAAGGAGAGTCTTTTATTGTGTAATTGACTATGCCAAAATTAGCCTGAAATAAGAGAATATAAAGGAAATTGAAAGATAATGATGAAGACTGTTGCTTAGTTTTTTTTCCTTTTCAAGTTCCTTAGTAGAGAATATTAAATTGTGTGAATGCGAAGGAAAAAGTAGCTTGAGTAACTCTGTCAGTGATAAATGGACTTTAAGGGAGTGGAAAAGAGCCTCTTCTCTGCTGGAGCTGTACTCATTTGCTCATTGTAACAAGTGCTGTTATGGACCTGATCTAGGGTAGTTAGTATGTGTAGATAATTTGGCCACAGATAATCTGGAAGAGCCTTTGTTTTCAAAACACCAACATATGTTTTCAGAAATGGAAAACCAAGCTTTGTTAATATTGCAACATTGTCATATCAATTCATAATCCTGAGAGGTACAAGACATCAGTGATTTAGAGGGAATGTTGCATGTTATTTTTTAACAGCCTATATAGACATGTTATTTTTTAACAGCCCATAATTTTTCCTATATATGAGGAAAAATTAGTCACTGAAATCCTAACATTAGTTTGCCAGATGTCAATGTCCTTATGAGAATATTAAGAAACTAGTTTATTTCTAACTTAAATAGCAATCTTTGAAGTTGAGATTTAAAAATATGTAAAATTATATTTTCATGAAGATACATTGAAAGGTATCATTGATTTAAAAAACTCTCAATAGGAAATAATTCAAAATAATGATACCAAATACATCTCTAAATTTTTTTAGATTGACCCATATAATAAGCATTTGAGAGCTGTAGTATATCTATTTGTATGTGTGTATACATATATTAATGGTTTTGCCTTTGCCATTATCAGATATTTTCTTTCTCAGGTCTTTTCGAGGCATCACCTAGATATAGTGAAACAATTGAACCCAAACATGACCAAACCAGTTTCTTTTAGCTTTCCGTGTCTCATCTAATCTCTTTGCTGTATGTGCTTTAGCTAAATGCAGTCATTTTGCAATCGGAATGAATCATTAAATGGGCCGTATTCTGGTCGTTTCACCGAGTATAGACCTGCCTTAATTGTTAAGAAGGCTTGCATTCATTTTTTTAGCTTCATGTCTGTGCTAAATAAACAAGGGACAAATAAGATCTCTGTCTTTTTGGTGGGAGGAAATAATTTAGGTCAGTAGCATATCTTTCATTTCAGAAGGTGGTTAATGGCACCACAGAAGCTTTTATTCAGCTAAATAATCACTGCCTGTAAATAGTCTGTTGAATGAATATTTAAGAAAGCTACTTCTCTATTTGGAGATTCATGGATTCCTCTGAAATAATTTACTGGGAAACTGTCATTATCTTTTTGTATCTTGCAGTATCCTGTTAAACTTAGAATTCTTATTGGGATTTCAATTATATTTGATTTTTATTTTTAAAGTACTAGCTGAAAAACAGCACATAGTGATAATAAAACTGCTATCAGATTAATGGTTTTCAATTGTGGATTAGGCCTTTTTTGAACATTGCTTGATATTCAAGTGTAGGAAACTGATAACAATGATTTGGATTAGATTTTAGTATAAAATTATGTTTTAGGACTATGATTTTACTTCTTGCTTTCTTAAACACAAATTCTCAGAAATTCTCTTTTCTCTTAACCATTAGAAAAGCTCAGTCCAGGTTGTAATTTTTGAACTGTTTCCTCCTTATGAATAACTATGTTTAAATACAAATTCTTTGCCTTTGCATTATATACAAAACTGTGCTCTTATAATAGAAATTCTAGGATGACCTAGAAAACTAGAATCATAAGCAATCTATCTGCTTTGTAATTTTCAAGTATAATATAAAACAATATTTTAAACCTTAAATTCATAACAATATAAAATATTCCAGTTTTCAACCTAAAGTTTATTTATTAACTTAATGCATGACTTTAAATGCAACATTTATATTCTAAAATACATAATTTCAAGCTTAATAGTATACCTGTTAAAATAAGGAAAGAGAAGAAAAGCAATATTTGGAAAAAATTCAATTTTCTTGTGATAATTTTTTTGAGGGGTTGTGGGCTGATGAAATATCTGATGCCTGATTACACTTAATCTTGCATTACTTGATGTTTACACTGCACTAGCTGAGAAGCCCATTACAGAAAATTAAAAAAAAAATCCTTAAGTTGTAATAATCTTTTATGTGGGAATCTTTATTCTGCAGACTTTACACATTTTTGAAATATGGTAGAAATCAATACTGATATATTTGTGTTAGCCTCTAGATCTAAAGTATTAAAAGTATACATTGGGGGTAGCTATTTACTAATTTACTAAACACTTAACTCCTGTGAAAAGCTTCTGATTACTAATACTGTTGCTGTTTGTTTTTTTTTACACCATAACCACTCTCCGTTGACCACTGCATGCAGATAGTTGGAAGTAAAGTTATGGTGAGTACAAAAGATGTGTTTTACCCTTAGAAGTGAATTTGTGCTTTTGGGGATTGAGTGATTTTTGCTTATAGTATTTTATATGTTGGGCTCTTCTTTTGGTGTATATTTTACCAAAACAGTGAGGTGAATATTAAGATCAGGTGAATAGAATTTAGCTATGGTAAGTATTTTTCCTGTGGCTTTGGGAAATGCTTTAGAAGTAGAATATGCTTGTATATTCTGTCTTAGAAAGTTTTACTTCTTTTAAAAATTTTTTTCTTTTTTTTTCGTAACTGTGCCCATGTCAGTCTTTATGATTCTGATAAAACTGTGTGTTTTACCTCAGTTTTTCAGGATGGCAGGCAGAGACTCATAAAAGGTTGGTTTATGCTAACAGGAATTCTTATTGAAGTATCTGACTTTGACTTTAGTATCCCTAAGCACATAGTGTAACGAGAGCAACCTTTGATGTTCAGTCAGGAGACCCGCGTGCTTGTCTTTGTTGGGTGCTACTCATCAGCTCTGTGACTTTGGGCAAGTCATGTAGTTTCTCTGAGGTTCACTTATTAAGTGGATAAATTGAAGTGATTGGCTTGCATTATCTTTTAAGGTTCTTTCTGTTGCTGTCTTCTAAAAGTTCTTTTACTACAGACACTGCATTTCAGTGCCACAATTACATGATACACTATTATACCAATACACCAAAAGTGACCTGTATTGTAATTAAGAGCTATTTGTAATTACCTTGCCTTCATGATTAAGCAGTCTGCATTTCGAAAACAGGCCAGGAAACATTATCTTTAGCATCATCAGGTACTGTGGTATCTAGAATAGTAAATATATTTACATTTGTTTTGCTTTTAAAAATTGAAGTCCTCTTTTTTTTTCTTTTTGAATTCACGTGACATTTAGGGGAAAACAAAGCCATTCATCTTTTGGGATGATTTCAAAAATCAACAATTATTTCTTCATTGCTTATTATGTGCCAAGAACTGTGCTAGGCACACTGATGACTGGCAAATAAGAATGAGATAAGACCTTATAGTTTCAATAATATATGTTGAAATAATCAAACCTTAAATTGTGCCGGCTAATTGTAAGTGTAATAGGAATAACATGAGCAGGAGAAAGAAGTAGTGTTAGAGTAATTAGAGAAAACTCCATGCACATTTCTAGACTTTCAGGATCTGGTGGCTGGGATTTGACTGGGGAGGAGAGATGATGGAGAAGCTCGCAGATTGTGGAAGTAATGTTGAATGCAAAGGCTTGGAGAAAGAACCAAACTGTGTTTGGGAGGGGGTGGGGGGAGAAGAGGGAAATGAGAGATGAGGTTGACTTTGTTGGAACAAAGAACAAAAAAGTAAATTGGAAAGATTCAAAAATCAAGTTGAAAAAGGATCTTGAAGTCCGGGTAGAAGATTAGAAATTAGTTGGAGCAAGCAAGTGACATGAGGGAAGCAGGGTTTAAGAAAAATAAATTTGATAGTAGTAGGTAGGCTGGATCAGGCTAGTGGTTCCCAAAGTTGAAAGTATCAAAATGCAGGTTTTGCCCTTCATGGGGTCTGGGATAGGGCCAAGAACTCTGCCTTTCTATCAAGCACCACAGGAGATTCTGATAAGGTAGGCTCAAGAGCTGACTTTGAGAAATACTGGATTAGGATAGAGAGAGATTTGTTTGGGGTGCTACCTAGGAGACATGTGTGAGTCAGTGAGGACCTGCATTAAACTGGAGGCTTAGGTCTATAAGGGTGGGGTTAAATAACAGAGTTTGGGGCAATGAAGGAATCTGGAGCTCATTTTAATGTGGGCCAGAGCCAGCCTATATTTCTGGTCTTGGTACCATAAGCAATCCAATGGCCTATGCCAGAAGCTACTGAAAGATTACTGATTTCTCCACATCCAGTTACCAAGTTCTTTCTCCTAAATAACTCTCAGCTCTCTCCCCTAATCTCAGACCCATCATTTAACACACCTGTGGCTGCCCCAGTCTCCTCAATACTCTCCTAGTCTTGGCTCTCACACCCCACCCACACCTGCTCTACATGGTTACGAGAGATGCTGCTGCTACCCCATCAAAACTTTCGAATGGGGCTTCCCTGGTGGCGCAGTGGTTGAGAGTCCGCCTGCCGATGCAGGGGACACGGGTTCGTGCCCCGGTCTGGGAAGATCCCACATGCCGCGGAGCGGCTGGGCCCGTGAGCCATGGCCGCTGGGCCTGCGCGTCCGGAGCCCGTGCTCCGCAACGGGAGAGGCCACAACAGTGAGAGGCCCGCGTATCGCAAAAAAAAAAAAACAAAAAACTTTCAAATGGCTCCCTATTCCTTTTGTGATCTTATCCCCGCTTCCTTTTCTAATTTCACCTCCAGCTGCATTCTTACATGTACCTGTCCTCTGTCTTACAGGAACACTTGGCAATTCCTTAACATCCTATTCTTTAATCCCTCTAAATCAAGCACATTCTGTTTCTTTGAGCCAGAATGCCTTTTCTTCTTGAGTGTGCCCAGCAAGCTCCTAAATATCCATCAGAATTAAGCTTCATGTCAGTCTTTGAAGGAGAAGCCGTCTTAGATAACACCTTCCTTTCCATAGCATCGTGTATATAGCTCAATTATAATATTTAGCACATTTTATTATGATAAATTATATGTTTTTTTTTTCCCCAATGAACATAGCTGGTGCCCTCAAAATACTAGGTCTAAGGGGGAAGGTAGACAGGAAAACAGAATATAAGATAGGGCCTGAAGATGTAATATAGGAAAGGTTGCAAAATGGCTGCTTATGGTTTAGTGAACAGTTTCACCTTTTCTGAGAGTGTTTTGAAAGACACTATGAGAAAGATGTTATGATTGATCTACAGTAGAAATGATTTCATACCCATTGTTTTATCTGTGAGCTGCTTCTTACGTTGGAGTTTGCAAATCCTGCAATAAGGGGAGGATACTCTAGGGATCGACCAGCTTCTAGAGGAAGTGATGAGGGAATTAATTCTAGAGTTTAGGTGGGAAGGGTGCCTTCAGGAGGAAGGTTTTTTGTTGTTTGTTGAGACTAGAGAGAGAAGTGAAGAAACATATTTAAAATCACAAGTTGAAAGTCAGGTACAAAAGGGCTTATTTTTCGTGGTCTCACTAATCTACAAAAGATGGGAAGTGTTTGTTGATAAAATGGACAGGTAAGAATTTCATAAGAAGTGTTCAACAGAGAAGAAATCCTAGAATAACCACTTTAAGTATTCTGGTTGCCTAAAGACTACATATGTTGGTCAAAAAATGAGTGATGTAGAAGTCAGACTGAAACTGAAAGGATGGAATATGTAATGAACCAGGTCTTCATGACCCTGTCTTCCTTTTATCTCTCCAGTATTGATTAGAAGCAGAACTGGAGGCATTTGAGGTCCTCCTGATGTCAGACTACCATTAGCCTTAGTTTTCACTATTCTCTTTCAGAAATTTACTTTACAAATCAGGCTGTTACCTGAACATAACCACCTACTCAGCCTCAAGCAGTCTTGCTTCTGACTTGGCTCATTGGATTTTTTTTTTTTTTTGTGCTTCGAATATTTTCCTTCCTGTGTCAGCGTTCTCCCCATCCTCAGCTCTTCCATGAAGTCTAGCCCGATGACCTTCCCTCCCATTCCCCCACCTCCTGATTTCCTCCTAATAATTTCTCTGAACTTCTATAGCACTTTATTTTTAACTTTCTTTTGGAATCACTTTCTACTCTATTTTATAGTTTCTATTACATTATATGTTCTTTAAGGGCCTTTTTTATAATACACCTATATTACTTTAGTTTATAATAATGTATGTCCTTGAATAATACTTTCTGTTACCGTGCAGGTCTGTCTTTTTATGTCCACAATATAGACCCTATGAAGGGATACAAATTTTAGTAGAGGTCATGGATTCAGAGGTAAATAGACCTGAGCTCAGATTCCAACTCTGCTACGTACTAATTTTGTGACCTTAAATAATTTACTTAATGTCTCTGAACCTCAGTCTCCCTATTAACACAATGAGGATAATAATACTCAATTCAGGACGGTTTTGAAGTTTATTGTTTATATTTAATATATTAAGAACCTTGCAAATAGCAGGTCTAAATTACATTTTTTGGTTAAATGTATTAAATTTTATGAAATGCTTGGTATGACAGACATAAAACATGAAGATAACATGGTAAAACAAGATGAGACTTTGGGCTGCCTCTTTTTTTTTTTTTTGCTAAGTATTCAAGATGTGTGCTATTTAATAGAGTGATTTATTCGGGGTCAAGAATGGTGGGAAGGATTTGGCTGGATGGAAGAAAGAGAATGTTTTGCCTCTTTATTGGAAGCTATGTGTTATAGATTATTGCTGGGCTTTGAAAAAAATTAAAAATTCATATATGGTCTCAAGATAATATTGACAAGGTTATTTTAAAGATTTAATAAGATAGTTGAAGATTTGTTATAGATACTATCTAAGAAAGGGTAGAATATCTTCTTATCAATATCTTAAAATAGCAAAAGAGAACTTAAGAGTGGGACAGAGATAGAAAGAACTGAGTGACTTTTTCAATGGCTTCTAGTTATAGGTAAGTGTTGTAAACTTTTTGAAAGAAAATAAATTGTTTTTATTATTTAGTAACACATTGCATGAAACAGGTTTAGGAATCAGCTAAAATGACTAATTTGATTTCACTGCAAACCGGGAATAATGTATCCACAGGAGGAAGGAGAACCATTCTTCTGTGGGAAAAAAGGGTAAAAATTGACATGATTGCATATGATAATTGGAAAATAGAATTATAATGACCAGACCTAACAATGTTAAATATAAAGTAACTTAATGACAGAAATAGTTGAGCACCTAGGGCAAGCAGTAGGGTGTCTTTTGGGATAGTGTTTATTTTGGCATCATAAAGACCTGAATTCAAATCCTGATTCAGCACTCATTCATTCTCTAGGTCTGGTTAATCTCTCTAGCCACAGATTCTTTTCTTTTTTGGATAAAAAGTTACTGCCCACCTATTAGGTGCCAGACACTATTCTAGGTGCTTGGGTGATGAACCATTACAGATAAATTCCTCATGGAGCTTATATTTCTACTTGGGGAGGCAGATAATAAGACACATATCAAATATAACGGCAGGTAGTGGTAAGAGCTATGAAGGAAAAAATGCAAGATGAGAAAGCCGAGTGTGATCAGGGTTGTGCTGTTTTAGATAGGTGAGCTCTCTGAGCAAATGACATTTGAACAGAGACATGAGTGAAACTGGGGAGAGCCAATGCAAATATCTAGGGAAGAGCTTTACAGGCAGAGAGAGCAGCAAGTGCCCTGGCTTTGAGGCAGGAGTGTGCCTTGAGTATTTGAAGAATTGCAAAGAGGCCACTGTGGATGGAGTGGAGTGAACCAAGGGGAAGTACGGGGGTGTTTTTGTTAAGGTGACTAGAAACATAGGTTAAGTATATCAGGGGGTTGTAAATGTGGAAAGGTAGGTTAAGGTCATTTTACGAGGGATATGCCAAGGAGATGGTACTTTAATAGTCAGTGAGGAACCCTGGAAGGTTTTGAGCAATGGAATGACAAAATCTGAGTTACATTTGGGGAAGATTAATGGAGCAGTGGAAATTGGAGAGGTTAGAGACTGGGGCAGGGAGATCAAGCTGGGGTTTGTTGCTGTACTTGAAGTAATGAGACCCTGGAATGGAGAGTGGTTAGTAAGAACTAAATGGAGATGATAGATGAAAGAGAGAGATTGCAGAAGTAGAATATATCAGCCTCAGCAAATGATGAAAAAGGGCAGAGATGTGTGAATCAATAATGAGTGAATTTGCAAGCATGGGTGACTGAAGTGATGGTGACTTGAGCCTTCATGGAGAAGTCAGGAGAAAGACCATGTTTGGAGTAAAACAGGATGAGTTCAGTTTAGACATGTTAATCAAGGAGAAATTAGTAAAATCGCAGAAACAAGAATAAAGTTATTGCCACGCAAGACCATTTCTTTGGCACTCGTAGCATAGAGTAGAATTTTATAATTAGATTTTCTGTTTCAAACACCTACTTTAACAATTGTAAATATATTCTCTGCACATGCTGCCGAACATATGTTGTTTATCATTCTAATAACATTTACCTGTTTATAAACCACAGCCTCATTACCTGTACTAGGCAATGAAGGTCATGTGTGTTTCTTGTTGACTCAGTGGACCCGGATAGAAAAGAGCTAATCATTTTGGTGGCCTGTAGTTTTGCTTACTAGATAAGCCATTTTATGTAATTAGGATGTCACATTTGTACATTTTTCAGTGTTTCTAAATAATCTGAGTCAAAAGGGCAGCCCCATCATAGGTGAAGGGTAGGTACATATGTATGTTTCTTTGCCCTAATTGGGGCATGGCAATTTTGGGCATGATTGAGTGAATATTAAGAGGACCTTTTTCTCAAAATAGAGCCAAATGAATTTGTTTCCCTAGGCTGTTGAAGAAGTTCATGCTGAAAGAAAGTTCCTGTTAACAGTAAACTTATAGCCAGGCTCAAAGTAATAAATTCAAAATGCTATTGATGTGTTTCTTACTACAAGCTACCTACTAATTATAATAGCCATAAAATACCACTAAGCATGGCAGTATGTATTTGTGGGCTGTTAAGCTGCTATTGCATTATTAAATTGAAGTTTTATTAGTTTACTGATCTAATAGTATCATCATGATTACTTCATGTAACGTTACACTTGTGTCAGACCAATTATTTGAATATATCCTGTGAAAAAAAGATCAGATCTTACTTTGCTGTTTCTTTTTTTAAAAAATAATTGTATGGTCCAGAAGGGGGAGACAAAACATTGATTATTGGAGTTTGAAGTAGCTGTTTCCTGATAAAACATGGCTTTTTTGTACGCCAATTTGATTGTTTTTTGTTCCTCTTTCTCTTGTTATAGGTTTAGAAATTGTAGGATAGTTGCTACTGCAAAATATTTAGTTTTATGGTGGTGACAATTTTGTTAAAAATCTAAATTCAATCAGAATAAAAATAATCAGTGAAATTATTTTTAACTAGTATATATAAAGTAGAAAAGCTCATTTGGTAATCAGGTAAAAATAAGACCTAAGACTGTTTAATGAGGGTATATTTTATAAGTGATCTTTTAAAAATAGCACAAGCAATATTAAAATTCCACTTTTGGTCTTTTCTAATTTCACATTCATTATGTGCAATGAGTAGCTTCCTTCCCATTTCCTTATGTTTTGATACTGCAAGCTGGCTTGTGTATTATACTTGTTTTGGATAGGAATATCTGCATATGTTTTGAAAGGTTTTGTTATTTAAACCTCCATTTATTTTTAGAACAACTTCTTATCAGTCCCTTCCCTTCTAGTGCATTGTCATAAATTACATTATTTCATCATGCCAGATTAAATTCATTGTTTAAGGAATGCTAAGATAATGTCGATTATAAAATATTAGCAAGTCATCTTACCTTGGGCATTTGGAAACATCGAAAAGACAGTATGAATATTGACTTTCGTTTAGACATATATTTTGTAAATTGATGCATTAATATTTATGAGTATGGAATAGTTATGTTTTATAGTGTATCCTGATATTAGAAACAAAAAGATATCCTTTTCATGTAGGATTCTGCATTGCAAGTTTATTTTCTGTGTATTTTGCTTGTGATCATGCTAAAAATTTCGATTGAGCTTCTTTCTCTGTGTATATCATCAGGTAAATAGAATACATTTAAAATCTGATGCTTGGTATAAGACATTTAACACTCATGTAGTTATTATTTCATATTTTTTTAATTTTAATTTTTTATTTAAAATTATTTTTTATTTTTCATTTATGGCAACAGTTTTTTAAAATTTATTATTTAATTTTTTTTTATTTTTCAATTATGGCAACAATTTTGATCAGCCATAGAGCATAAGATAATTACATGAGAAGTGTTTTTTTTTTTTTTTTTTTTTT
>NW_006783121.1:2239349-2291945 GCF_000442215.2 Lipotes vexillifer | reverse complement strand
CACGAACCCGCGTCCCCTGCATCGACAGGCGGACTCTCAACCACTGCGCCACCAGGGAAGCCCAAGAAGTGTTTTTTAATGTTTGTTTTGGTTGTTAAATAGTATGGTCTCTATACCACATATCCTTTAAAAGCTCTGTGTAAAATTTACTGTTACCATTATAAAACAAGTGGCATGACACAGGGATATTTCTTACGAGACAATGCTTTCTTGATCCAGGTAGTGTTGTCAGCAGGGGAAAAATTAGACACTCTAAGGTGATGATCAATATTAAAGAGTTACCTTAACTTACTGTATATCAAATTTTGGCCTTTTTCTCACATGTCTGATTCAATTTCCCATTTCAGTTAATCAGATTTCTTGTTCTTGCTTATCTGTTAGGAAAAGACTGGTTGAATCATAATTAGCTCCTTTGAATGGGATAAGGGCAGAATAAGATCATCTTAAAAATGCCACCTTAGACTTATAAAGTGCTTTAGAGTTTTTAAAGCCCTTTCACACATTTTCTCATTTGAGCTACATACTATATGTATTTCTGTAGGTCTGTGCATCATTTTTTCAGGAAGACATTGCCTCCATCCCCAAATTCCTGGGGTCTGGCCATTTTCCATGGACTTTTTTTGAGTGGTATATACTGTCCAGGGTATTTTGTCGGTGGTCAACAGATATTCATAACGTGAATTAGTATCCAGTTTATATGCTTGTATGAAATGCTTTTTGAGCCTAATGCTTTGTGGGCCTGCATCGCTAAATAATGGTCATGTGACTAGTAACATTTAAGGTAATTTATTTTACTGTGGTCACCATAATTCAGATACTGGATTACTGCATTCATTGCATGTGCTATTCTAGTTGAGACCACAATTGCCTATCAAAACAATATCGAAAACAAAAATGAATTTTAAGAGCGTCAATCAAAGGTACAAAAAACTTTCCAAGCTCATTTTTTATGCTGATCTGTTTGTAAATTTTTACTAACCTGTCATGGTTCCTTTCTTCAATGAATTTGTGATCTAAGGAGAACATAATTGCTCATGCAGTGTAATTCTTGTGCTTTGAGTGTAGTAACTACTTTGTATACTTTAGGTGAATCATTTATTTTCATTGATGATGATGCTTTTCTGGCAGAGTGGTTTGCATCCAGAGAGCTGTTTTACAAAGTGTGATTGGCACCTGTATACTAGGTAGATAGAGTGTGTGTGTGCGTATGTGTCTGTGTATCTGTATATCCATCTATCTGTCTATCCTCTCAGAGTTAAATGAGGTCACATAGGTTCTCTCTATGTTCGAAAGCTGAGAAGTTATGAGAACTGAGACTTTTCCTCAGAATTATTTCAGATTTTCTTATTGTGTGGAATGTTTTCGCGTAGAGTGAGGTAAGTATATGTTATAGGCTGAATTGTGTCTCCCATAAGTCCTATGTTGAAGCCCTAACCCCCAGTACCTGAGAATGTGACTATTTGGAGATAGGGCCTTTAAAGAGTTTATTAAATTAAAATGAGGCTGTTAGGGAATACCCTAATCCAATCTAACTGGTGTCCTTATAAGAGGAAATTTGGACAAAGAAACACCAGAGGTATGCACAGAGGAAACACCATGTGAGGACACAGAGAGAATGTGGCCGTATGTCAGCCAAGGAGAGAGGCCTCAGAGGAAACCAACCCTGCTGATACCCTGATCTTGGAATTCTAGCCACAGACTGTGAGAAAATAAATTTTGGTTGTTTAAGCCACCTGCTCTGTAGTTTTGCTTTTCTCATCTTCTTTTTTTTTTTTTGTTATGACAGCCCTAGCAAACTAATACAGTATATAATATTCATTCTGCTGTATTCAACACGTAATAATAGCTAACCTTTAGAGGGCACTGAGTGCCAGGGACTACGCTAAGTAAGTTTCATGTAAAAACCAATTTAATCCTCATAACAATTATCACCCCCATTGTTTGGATGAGGAAAGTGAAGCTTAGGAAAGCAAGTACATTATCTGGGGTTGCACAGCAAGTAGGTAGGAGAACCAGGACTTGAATCCAATCAGACTGAGTCCAGAGCTTGGCCTCTTAACCAAAACCTGAGTAAGAATTTGGTGGATTCCAGGCAGTTATGGATAATGGTCATCACCATGGGTGCTTACTTTCACTAACGTTATTATTATTTTTAAAATTTATTTTATTGAAGTATAGTTGATTTACAATGTTGTATTAATTTCTGATGCACAGCAAAGTGAGTCAGTTATACATATATATTCTTTTTCATATTCTTTTCTATTATGGTTTATCACACGATACTGAATATAGTTCTCTGTGCTATACAGTAGGACTTTGTTGTTTATCCATTTGATATATAATAGTTTGCATCTGCTAATCCCAAACTCCCAGTCTATCCCTCCCTCATCCCTCTCCCCCTTGGCAACCACAAGTCTGTTCTCTGTGTCTGTGAGTCTGTTCCATGGTTAAGTTCATTTGTGTCATATGTTAGATTCCACATATAAGTGAAATGGTATGGTATTTGTCTTTCTCTCTCTGACTTACTTCCCTTAGTATGATAATCTCTAGGTCCATCCATGTTGCTGCAAATGGCATTATTTCATTTTTTATGGTTGAGTAGTATTCCACTGTATATGTATACCACATCTTCTTGATCCATTCATCTGTCGATGGACATTTAGGTTGCTTCCATGTCTTGGTTATTATAAATAGTGCTGCTATGAACATAGGGGTACATGTATCTTTTTGATTTATAGTTTAGGACAAACACTTTTTTTTTAAATACTCAACAAATATTTCTACTGAGATATAATTGACATATAACATCCTATTAGTTTCAGGTATACAACATAATGATTCGATTTATGTATATATTGTAAAATGATCACCACAATAAGTCTAGTTAACATCCATCACCCCACATAGTTACAAAGTTTTCATCTACTCTAAACAACTTTCAAATATACAATACAGTGTTATTAACTATAGTCACCATGCTGTATATTACATCCCCAGGACTTATTTATTTTATAACTGGATGTTTGTCCCTTTTGACCCCCTTCACCCATTTTTGCACCCCACCCCTCCCTGCCCCGGCCTACCTCCGGCAACCACTAATGTCTTCTCTGTATCTCTGAGTTTGGCTTTTTGTTTTTGTTTTTTAATCCCACATATAAGTGAGATATTCCAGTATTTGTCTTTGTCTGTCTTATCTCACTTAGCATAATGCCCTCAAAGTCCATCCATGTTGTCACAAATAGCAGGATTTCCTTCTTTTATATGGTTGAATAATATTTCACACTATGCATATGTACCACATTTTCTTTATCCATTCATCCATTGATGAACACTTAGGTTGCTTCCATGTCTCAGCTATTGCAAAATAATGCTGCAGTGAACATCATGGTGCATAGACCTTTTACTGTTAGTTTTTTGTTTGTTTGTTTGTTTCCTTCAGATAAATATCCAGAAGTGGAATTGCTGGGTCATATGGTAGTTCTATTTTTAATTTTTTGAAGTAGGACAAACACTCTTAATCACCATTTAGGTCAAGAAAAGAACTAGTTTGTTGTATTTTTTAGATTCCTCATATTAATGATATAATACAGTACTTGTTTCTCTCTGTCTGACTTATATCACCTAGCATAATGTGCTCCAAGTCTGTCCATGTTGTCGCAAATGGCAAAATTTCATTCTTTTTTGTAGCTGAGTAGTATTCTATTGTGTGTATATCTATATCTATATCTATCTATCTATCTCACATCTTCTTTATCCATTCTTCTGTTGATGTGCATTTAGGTTGTTTCCACGTCTTGGCTATTGTAATAGTGGTGCTATGAACATTGGGGTGCATGTATCTTTTCAAGTTATAGTTTTGTCTGGCTATATGCCCAGGAGTGGGGTTGCTGGATCATATGGTAGTTCTAGTTTTAGTTTTTTAAGGAACCTCCATACTGTTCTCCATAGTGGCTGTACCAATTTACATTCCCACCAACAGTGTAGGAGGTTCCCCTTTTCTCCACACCCTCTCCAGTATATTTTATTTCTAACATTATTATTTAGTCCTTCACAGATTGCTAATAGGGGATTATCTTCCACCAGCTGGAGAATGCTTCTAATCACACCAACAACACAGAGAGAGCCCTGCCTATCACAGAGAATTAAGTGCCTCTATGCAAGTGTTGCTCTGTGGGCCAAAAATGACTGAGTAGACATGGTCTTTGTGCTTTCATAGCAGATATTAAAAAACAGGTAACATTACCTCAGATGAACAGAATGTACTGAGCAACATAAATGTGAGGAAAGACATACTGCTCCTTTGTAAACCAAACATAAATATTAGAAATAATCCCATTATTAGGTATTGCCTTTAATTTCTTAAAGCCCTTTTCACTGTGTCTAAATTAGATTAGACATTGTGCTTCTTCAAGTTTTATATCATCAGTGTTCACCTTTCTTATGCATTATTGCCTTTTATAATTAATTTCAATTAAACGTTAGTTTTGTTTAATTAAGATTGTGTAATTAAAATGCTTATAAGCTCCCAAAGGGCAAGGACTGTGTCTTAATACCCTTTAGACATTTTAAAATACACTAAGCTATAACAGCAATAAAATAATTAAACATCCTTTTGTTCAATCTCTGCATATTCATAATGCCTCTGACACTGAACTGTATAAAAACTGAAATAAGAAAGGTGCTTTCATAATGCTTTTCAAGAACAGAAGTCCTCTTCCATTGCAAATGCAGTCCAGCATCTTAAAATCTAATTTTTTTCAAGAACAAACTAAATTTCTCCTATTGCCGTTCAGGCCCCTTTCCTCTTGATACGTTTCCTACTTCCACTGAGGACAGTTGTTCATCATCACCCACGCAACCTCTCTTAGGACCCTGTAGATTTAAGTGGCCCCTCAGTTTCCTCTTCTCTCACTTGCTTTAACTTTTCCATATCGTGCTGCCTTCTTTTTAATTGCTTTTGGACTGTACAGTTTAGGGCTTCAGAAGTGTAAGTGCCACTTGATAATACACCCGGTTTAAATGCTCTCATTCTCATTTTACTCAGTGTGTGTAGTTTCTTAGTTTTAGTGGTGACACTGTTGATAGCGATTGTGATTTTTATGTACAGATGTGACTAAACTTAAAGACCGAGAACTGTCCCCACCCCCATTCTTTTCTCATTATGTAGGAAACTCCAAAAATATCTCCTCATCACATGACTAGAAACATCCTGGATGTTTCACCTGGAGTCTTTCTCGAATTGTTTGCTCACAGCTTGGTGTACAAAGTAAATCATACCCATCCGTAAGCCACCACACAAAATGGATGCTTAGAGCGTAAATTATGACATAGTAGAAATTACTGCATTTGGACTCAGAAGACCTGGGGTTTGGCTCATGGCTTTGTCTCTTAATGGCTAAGTGATTTGGGGTGAAGCACTCAACCTTTTCTGAGCCCAGGTCTCTTTATCTGTAGCTCTCCTGCCATCCTAATAGAATTATGAAGTACTTGGTAAACTGCAAAACACATTGTACATAGAAATCATTATTATGGTGCTCATGAAAGAAATGATTCTCGCGGTAGTTCATAATACACATTTTTTGGAAGAAAGCGCTAAAGCACAACTATTGCTTACAGTGACACATGCACGCAGGCATTCATTCCTTCATTCCTCAGGGTCAGTTTCGAAACCAGTTGTAATTATAATTGTTGTAAAAGCTCAGGTTTTCTAAGAAGGCTCCCCGGACCACAGACTACATTTAAAAGTCACCCTTTTAATGAAAAGGCACAAGCAACCATGAGAATTATCCCCAGTCTTCCATCTAAATATTAAAACGTCTGCATTTGAAACTGCACGGCCATGGTCTCATTTTCTCATTTCATTTGAACTCTTTTCTTCAGCTGAATATTGTATATACTCTACAAATTAGGGATTCAGCAACTTCTAAACTAAAGTCATATGAACTCAGAGGTGGGAAAGTTTCTGGAGTAGTATTTTGATATTGTAGTAGCACTTAAGAATTTGGGCTTTTTTTTTTTTTAAGTAATGCCAAATGTTTACATACAAAAGGCCATGTTTCCTTTAAATATGTTTTAAACCAAATATATGACTGTAAGCAAATGCTTTTCAAGTTTGTTATTCTCATTCTAAGAGTAATACAATATGTTTCAGAAAAATGGATAATGGAGTTAAGGAGAGGGAATTTAGAAAGAAAAAAAAAAAAAAGACCATACCCTCATAACCCTAACATAAACCACTGTTAGTAATTTGGTACTGATAGCCAGTCATTTCTCTGCTGTGTAGTTTTATTTTTAACATGATTTCTATCACTCTTTGTAGTTATACTTCTTCAGAAATGTGTCTCTATTTTATGATGAGGTAAACTGATACAGATGATTTTTGGTAAATTGTACCTTCTGATAGCAAAGTCGTATTTTAACCAACCCTGGCACTCTCACTTCATTTAATTACATTCTGGTTACTGTAAACACGGTATCTAGAGGCATTTGATGCCTTGTATAATTATGGCATGATTTTATATTTAGTAATGTTTGAGTATGTGGACCGTAATAGGCCATTTTTACGTGTTTTCCTGGGTAGCTTAAAAAAACCTAATGAAAAATGTCCATGGTCTATCTATTCCATTATTGGATGAATATAATGTATAGATTGCCATCAAGATATGAAACAACACTAAATCTCAATTTTCTCAGGTACTATTTATAATATATTTTTCTTATTTATGAGATATGAATAATTTAGAGAAGAATCTAGAGGTGTGAGTGGATATTAAGTAGCAGAAAAGTGTATCAGTGAGTCTCATGAAATTGTGTAAACCTCTGTATTCATTACTTTTGGGGGGTGTGGTTGAATTACTGTTGCAAATGAAGCAAGACCATTTGGAAAGATTACTTGTATTAAACAGATGACTAGGCTGAAGTAGCTGCAAAAACGATTTCATGCTTTTGTTTTTAATGTAGTCCAATTATACAATGTCACATCAGATTGTGTGTGAGTATACAAGTGCATAATTTTAATTTTATTTCTGAGTTATCACATTTTAAAAGATTGATTAAAATCACCCAAAATATTTGATAAGCTTTTTCTATATAACAAATTAACCATTGCCACTATGTTAAAGCAAGATTGAAAGTTTGGCAGTCAGTACCTTTAATAAAGGAACAGATCAATTATTTTATAGTTACCTATTTTGTCTTTTGTAGCAAGGAATTCATTACCACATTTTATTATTTGCTTTAATTTTTTATTTTGAAGTTTCAAATCTGCAGAATCATTAAAGAATATTACAATGAATATTCACACCCGTCACCATGATTCTCTAATTTTTTCACATTGTCATATTTGCTACATTCTCTTTTTCTTATTCTATTTCTCCTTTTTATTCTTTTCTGAGTCTTAGTTGCTGATAAATAACTCTTTACCCCTAAATACTTCAGCGTGTATCTCTCTCTTTTTTTAACATCTTTATTGGAGTATAATTGCTTTACATTTTTGTGTTAGTTTCTTCTGTATAACAAAGCCAATCAGCTATACGTATACATATATCCCCATATACCCTCCCTCTTGTGTCTTCCTCCCACTCTCCCCATCCCACCCCACTAGGTGGTCACAAAGCACTGAGCTGATCTCCCTGTGCTATGTGGCTGCTTCCCATTAGCTATCTATTTTACATTTGGTAGTGTATATATGTCCATGCCACTCTCTCACTTCGTCCCAGCTTACCCTTCCCCCTCCCCATGTCCTCAAGTCCATTCTCTGTGACTGCATCTTTATTCCTGTCCTGCCCCTAGATTCTTCAGAAACATTTTCTTTTTTAGATTCCGTATATATGTGTTAGCATACGGTATTTGATTTTCTCTTTCTGACTTACTTCACTCTGTATGACAGACTCTAGATCCGTTCACCTCACTATAAATAACTCAATTTCGTTTCTTTTTATGGCTGAGTAATATTCCATTGTATATATGGGCCACATCTTCTTTATCCATTCATCTGTTGATGGACACTTAGGTTGCTTCCATGTCCCAGCTATTGTAAATAGTGCTACAACGAACATTGTGGTACATGACTCTTTTTGAATTATGGCTTTCTCAGGGTATATGCCCAGTAGTGGGATTGCTGGGTCATATGGTAGTTCTAGTTTTAGTTTTTTAAGGAATCTCCATACTGTTCTCCATAGTGGCTGTATCAATTTACATTCCCACCAACAGTACAACACGGTTTCCTCTTCTCTACACTCTCTCCAGCATTTATTGTTTGTAGATATTTGATGATGGCCATTCTGACTGATGTGAGGTGATACCTCATTGTATTTTTTTTTAATTTATTATTTTTTTTGTGGTATGCGGGCCTCTCACTGCTGTGGCCTCTCCCATTGTGGAGCACAGGCTCTGGACGCGCAGGCTCAGGGGCCGTGGCTCACGGGCCCAGCTGCTCCGTGGCATGTGGGATCTGCTCAGACTGGGGCACGAACCCGCGTCCCCTGCATCGGCAGGCAGACTCTCAACCACTGTGCCACCAGGGAAGCCCCTCATTGTAGTTTTGATTTGCATTTCTCTAATGATTAGTGATGTTGAGCATCCTCTCATGTGTTTGTTGGCAATTGTATATCTTCTTTGGAGAAATGTCTATTTAGGTATTCTGCCCTTTTTTGGATTGGGTTGTTTGTTTTTTTAATATTGAGCTGCATGAGCTGCTTATATATTTTGGAGATTAAGCCTTTGTCCATTGCTTCATTTGCAAATATTTTCTCCCATTCTGAGGGTTTTCTTTTCACCTTGTTTATTGTTTCCTTTGCTGTGCAAAAGCTTTTAAGTTTCATTAGATCCCATTTGTTTATTTTTGTTTTTACTTCCATTTCTCTAGGAGATGGGCCAAAAGGATCTTGCTGTGATTTATGTCAGAGTGTTCTGCTATGTTTTCCTCTAAGAGTTTTATAGTGACTGGCCTTACATTTAGGGCTTTAATCCATTTTGAGTTTATTTTTGTGTATGGTGTTAGGGAGTGTTCTAAGTTCATTCTTTTACATGTAGCTGTCCAGTTTTCCCAGCACCACTTATTGAAGAGGGTATCTTTTCTCCATTGTGTATTTTTGCCTCCTGTATCAAAGGTAAGATGACCATATGTGTGTGGGTTTGTCTCTGGGCTTTCTATCCTGTTCTGTTGACCTATATTTCTGTTTTTGTGCCAGTACCATACTGTCTTGATTACTGTAGCTTTGTCGTATACTGTAAAGTCAGGGAGCCTGATTCCTTCAGCTCCGTTTTTCTTTCTGAAGATTCCTTAGGCTATTTGGGGTCTTTTGTGTATCCATACAAATTGTGAAATTTTTTGTTCTACTTCTGTGAAAAATGCCATTGGTAGTTTGATAGGGATTGCATTGAATCTGTAGATTGCTTTGGGTAGTAGAGTCATTTTCACAATGTTGATTTTTCCAGTCCAAGAACATGGTATATCTCACCATCTATTTGTATCATCTTTAATTTCTTTCATCAGTGTCTTATAATTTTCTGCATACAGGTCTTTTGTCTCCTTAGGTAGGTTTATTCCTAGATATTTTATTCTTTTTGTTGCATTGGTAAATGGGAGTATTTTCTTGATTTCACTTTCAGATTTTTCATCATTCGTGTATAGGAATGCAAGAGATTTCTGTGCATTAATTTTGTATCCTGCTACTTTACCAGATTCCTTGATTGGCTCTAGTAGTTTTCTGGTAGCATCTTTAGGACTCTCTATGTATAGTATCATGTCATCTGCAAATAGTGACAGCTTTACTTCTTCTTTTCCAATTTGGATTCCTTTAATTTCCTTTTCTTCTCTGATTGCTGTGGCTAAAACTTACAAAACTATGTTGAATAATAGTGGTGAGAGTGGGCAACCTTGTCTTGTTCCTGATCTTAGTAGAGATGGTTTCAGTATTTCACCATTGAGAACAATGTTGGCTGTGTGTTTGTTATATATGGCCTTTATTATGTTGAGGTAAGTTCCCTCTGTTCCTACTTTCTGGAGGGTTTTTATCCTAAATGGGTGTTGAATTTTGTCAGAAGCTTTTTCTGCATCTTTTGAGATGATCATATGGTTTTTCTCCTTCAAGTTGTAAATATGGTGTATCACATTGATTGATTTGCGTATATTGAAGAATCCTTGCATTCCTGGGATAAACCACACTTGATCATGGTGTATGATCCTTTTATTGTGCTGCTGGATTCTGTTTGCTAGTATTTTGTTGAAGATTATTGCATTTATGTTCATCAGTGATAATTGGCCTATAGTTTTCTTTTTTCTGTGACATGTTTGTCTGGTTTTGGTGTCAGGGTGATTGTGGCCTCATAGAATGAGTTTGGGAGTGTTCCTCCCTCTGCTATATTTTCGAAGAGTTTGAGGAGGATAGGTGTTAGCTCTTCTCTAAATGTTTGATAGAATTTGCCTGTGAAGCCATCTGGTCCTGGGCTTTTATTTGTTGGAAGATTTTTAATCACAGTTTCAATTTCAGAGCTTGTGATTGGCCTGTTTATATTTTCTATTTCTTCCTGGTTCAGTCTCAGAAGGTTGTGCTTTTCTAAGAATTTGTCTGTTTCTTCCAGGTTGTCCAGTTTATTGGCATATGGCTGCTTGTAGTAATCTGTCATGATCCTTTGTATTTCTGCAGTGTCAGTTGTTACTTCTTTCTCATTTCTATTTCTGTTGATTTGAGTCTTTTCCCTTATTTTCTTGATGTGTCTGGCTAATTGTTTATGAATTTTGTTTATCTTCTCAAAGAACCAGCTTTTCGTTTTACTTATGTTTGCTACTGGTTCCTTCATTTCTTTTTCATGTATTTCTGATCGTATCTTTATGATTTCTTTCCTTCTGCTAACATTGGGGTTTTTTTTGTTCTTCTTTCTCTAATTGCTTTAGCTGTAAGGTTAGGTTGTTTATTTGAGATGTTTCTTTTTTCTTGAGGTAGGATTGTATTGCTGTAAACTTCCCTCTTAGAATTGCTTTTGCTGCATCCCAGAAGTTTTGGGCCATCGTGTTTTCATTGTCATTTGTTTCTAGGTATTTTTTGATTTCTTCAGTGATCTCTTGGTTATTTAGTCGTGTATTTTTTAGCCTCCAAGTGTTTGTAGTTTTTAGTTTTTTTCCTGTAATTGATACCTAGTCTCATAGCGTTGTGGTCAGAAATGATACTTGGTACGATTTCAATTTTCTTAAATTTATCAAGGCTTCATTTGTTACCCAAGATATAATCTATCCTGGAGAATGTTCCATGAGCAGTTGAGAAGAAAGTGTATTCTGTTGTTTTGAGATGGAATGTCCTAGAAATATCAATTAATTCCATCTTGTTTTATGTGTCATTTAAAGCTTGTGTTTCCTTATTTATTTTCATTTTCGTTGATCTGTCAATTGGTGAAAGTGGGATGTTAATGTCCCCTACTATTATTGTGTTACTATTGATTTCCCCTTTTATGGCTGTTAGCAGTTTCCTTATGTATTGAGGTGCTTCTATTTTTGGTGCATAAATTACAATTCTTATCTCTTCTTTTTGCATTGATCCCTTGATTATTTTGCAGTGTGCTTCTTTGTCTCTTGTAATAGTCTTTAAAGTCTATTTTGTCTGGTATGAGAATTGTTATTCCAGCTTTCTTTTGATTTCCATTTGCATGGAATATCTTTTTCCATCTCCTCACTTTCAGTCTGTATGTGTCCCTAGGTCTGAAGTGGGTCTCTTGTAGACAGTATATGTACAGGTCTTGTTTTTGTATCTATTCAGTCAGTCTGTGTCTTTTGGTTGGAGCATTTAATCCATTTGAATTTAAGGTGGTTATTGATATGTATGTTCCTGTTACCATTTTCTTAATTGTTTGGGGTTTGTTATTGTAGGTCTTTTCCTTCTCTTGTGTTTCCTTCTAGAAAATTTTTAAATTCATTTATTGTGTTGGTCATCATTGTTTGTTTGCTCTTTAGTTCTTCTAGGTCCTTGTTAAACTTTTCTTTTTTTTTTCTCCATTTTATTTCCAGGATTTTGGATCATCTTTACTGTCATTACTCTGAATTGTTTTTCAGGTCGACTGCTTATTTCCTCTTCATTTGTTTGGTCTGGTGGGTTTTTACCTTGCTCCATCATCTGCTGCATATTTTTGTCTTTCATTTTGCTTAACTTACTGCGTTTCGGGTCTTCTTTTCTCAGGCTGCAAGTTCATAGTTCCCTTTTTTTTTTGGTGTCTGCCCACAGTGGGTATGGTTGGTTCAGTGGGTTGTGTAGGCTTCCTGGTGGAGGGGACTTGTGCCTGTGTTGTGGTGGGTGAGGCTGGATGTTGTCTTTCTGGTGGGCAGGACCATGTCCAGTGGTGTGTTTTGGTATTTCTGTGAACTTATTATGATTTTAGGCAGCCTATCCGCTAATGGGTGGGGTTGTGTTCCTGTCTTGCTAGTTGTTTGGCATGGGGTGTCCAGCACTGTACCTTGCTGATCGTTGAGTGGAGCTGGGTCTTAGTGTCAAGATGGAGGTCTCTGGGAGAGCTCTCACTGATTGATACTAGCTGGGACTGGGAGGTCTCTGGTATTCCAGTGTCCTGAACTCAGCTCTACCACCTCTGAGCCTCAGGCCTGACACCGGTCAGAGCACCAAGACCCTGTCTGTCACATGGCTTAGAAAAAAAGGGAGAAATAAAAGAAAGGCAAAAATTAAATTAAATTAAATAATTAAAATAAAATTTAAAAAAATATTATTAAAATAAAAAATAAAAAAAGTAATATAAAGAAAAAGAAGAGTGCAAAGAAACCAGTAAACAAATCCACCAATGATAAGAAGCGCTAAAAACTAAACTAAGATAAATATATAAGTCAGAAACTAGTCAGTCACGTACAGCAAACCCCAAGTCTACAGTTGCTCCTGAAGTCCACCATGTAAGTTTTGGGATGATTCGTTGCCTATTCATGTATTCCACAGATGCAGAGTACATCAAGTTGATTGTGGAAAGTTAATCTACTGCTCCTGAGGCTGCACAGAGAAATTTCCCTTTCTCTTCTTTGTTCGCACAGCTCCTGGGGTTCAGCTTTGGATTTGGCCCCGCCTCTGCATGTAGGTTGCCCTCTGGCATCTGTTCTTCGCCCAGACAGGAGGGGGTTAAAGAAGCGGCTGATTAGGGGGTTCTGGCTCACTCAGGCTGGGGGAGGGAGGGGTATGGCATGTGGGGCGAACCTGTGGCGGCAGAGCCCATTGTGATATTGCAAAAGCCTGGGGCACGCTGTGTGTTCTTCCAGAGAAGTTGTCCCTGGATCACGGGACCTGGCAGTGGCGGGCTGCACAGGCTTCTGGGAGGGGAGGTGTGGATAGTGACCTGTGCTTGCATATAGGATTCTTGGTCACTGCAGCAGCAGCGTTAGTGTTTCATGCCCATCTCTCATGTCCATACTGATAGCTGTGGCTCATGCCTGTCTTTTGAGCTTGTTTAGGTGGTGCTCTGAATCTCCTCTCCTTGCGTACCCCAAAACAATGGTCTCTTGCCCCTTAGGCAGGTCCAGACTTTTTCCTGGACTCCCTCCCAGCTAGCTGTGGTGCGCTATCCCCCTTCAGGCTGTGTTCACGCAGCCAACCCCAGTCTTCTCCCTGGGATCTGACCTCCAGAGCCCAAGCCTCAGCTCCCAGCTCTGCTTGCCCCGGCGGGTGAGCAGACAAGCCTCTCGGGCTGGTGAGCGCCGGTCGGCACCGATCCTCTGTGCGGGAATCTCTCCGCTTTGCCCTCCGCACCCCTGTTGCTGCGCTCTCCTCCATGGCTCCGAAGCTTCCCCCCCGCCACTCACAGTCTCCCCCTGCGAAGGGTCTTCCTAGTATATGGAAACCTTTCCTCCTTCACAGCTCCCTCCCACTGGTGCAGGTCCTGTCCCTATTCTTTTGTCTCTGTTTTTTCTTTTTTCTTTTGCCTTACCCAGGCACGTGGGGAGTTTCTTGCCTTTTGGGAGGTCTGAGGTCTTCTGCCAGCGTTGAGTAGGTGTTCTGTAGGAGTTGTTCCACATGTAGACGTATTTCTGATGTATTTCTGGGGAGGAAGGTGATCGCCACATCTTACTCCTCCACCATCTTGAAGGTTGTCCTCTTCTGTGTGTATCTCTTAAGAACAAGGACCTTCTCCTGTATAAGCACAGCATAATTTTAAAACGCAGAGGATTTATCACTGATACAATACTATTATCTAATATACAGCCCATGTTCAAGTTTCCCCAACTATCCCTTTGGGAATGTCTTTTATAACTTCTTTTCTCTAGAATCCATTCAGAGATCACATGTTACATTTATTTGTCATATCTTTCTAGTCTTCTTTAATCAAGAACAGTTCCTAGACTTTAAAATTTCTTTTTCATTTCATTTCATTAATGTTTTGATGAGGGCAGTTGTTTTACATTATGTTTCTCAATTTGCATTTGTCTAACTGTTTCCCTATAATTAGATTCAGGGTAAACATATTTTCAAGGATGCTACGTGGGTGATGTTTGTCCTCAGTGTATCACTTCCTAGGGTATGTGGATATCAATTTGCCCCATTATTGGTGATGTTAAGGGTGGTAGTTTGGTCGAGAAGGTATCTTCCATATTTTTCTTTGCAATTAACAAATGATACGTGGGGTTATACTTTGAGATCACTTAAATAACCTGTTCCCCAGCATCATTTCACATAGTTTTAACATTGGTTGATGATTCTTGTCTGAATCAAATTATAACTGGGGTTTTTATAAAATGGTGATTTCTAATTTCATCATTCCTTCTACATTTATCATCTAGCATTCTTCTATTTTTTTTAAAAAAAATTATTGGAGTATAGTTGATTTACAATGTTGTGCTAGTTTCAGGGGTACAGCAAAGTGAATCAGTTATACATATACATATATCCACTCTTCTTTTTTTTTAGATTCTTTCCTCATATAGGCCATTAAAGAGTATTGAGTAGAGTTCCCTGTGCTATACAGCAGGTTCTTATTAGTTATCTATTTTATATGTAGTAGTGTGTATATGTCTGTCCCAATCTCCCAACTTATCCCTTCTTCCCCCCATCCCCTGGTGACCATAATTTTGTTTTCTACATTTGTGATTCTACTTCTGTTTTGTAAATAAGTTCATTTGTACCCTGTTTTTTTTTAGCATTCTTCTTTAAAGTAGAACTTTCCTTTGTTTCCCCTTCCCCTTTTAATTTTTAAAGAAATCTTATTATGGAATAATGGATTCGTTATTTAAATTCTGTTCACTGCCTTAGCTTATTGGTAGAAACTCTGTTAAAACCTTTTAATTACTTACTGAAAATAATAAATAAAAATAAGCAGTTATTATCTGTTTTGTTTGAATTTTATGAGGTAATTATACACATACTAGTTTATTAACTCTCATCCAGGAGCAGTTCTGTTCCCCTCACCCCAGCATTTCAGAAGAAAACATTAGACAGGTATAATGGAATCTGAAGTAATGAAATGTCTGACATGATCCATTTATTCACTGCAATTGCTATATTTGGGCCTTACTTAGTTTCATTGCTGCATATTCCTTCTGAATATTCTAAACATTAAAATCTACTTTTGTATCTTATCAGACATAAGAAAGCTTATATCAGATTGCTATTTGAATCAGAGTGCCTTTAGACATCTTTATTTTCAGAGTTCCAGGGTCTTTACAAAGTCATGACCTTTAGCTGTTATCAAGCATGAATCTATAAACACCCACAAATGTGTTTTCTGGAAAAATAAAGGCATTTGCATATAGGAATGTGGGTTGCCATAATGTTTGATCATCCAGAGCAATGCTTTTCAAACTGTCTCCCTTGCATGCTCTTCACCCGAGGCTTTGGTAGAGGTGCTTCATGATTTCTGCAGGTTTTTTCCCCAGTTCCATTTAAAAAGAGAGGTTTACTTATTTTAAAAGGTTAAAAAAATAACACCCATGTTCAAAGATATCCAGATAAGTAAATTATAAGGCCACATGCATTCATTTTTGTGTACACTTCAGAATGTAGTTTCTCTTAGCATTTTTAATTTGTTTATTTATTTATTTCCTTTTGGCTGCATTGGATCTTCGCTGCTGTGCGCGGGCTTTTTATCACAGTGGCTTCTCTTGTTGCAGAGCATAGGCTCTAGGCACGCGGGCTTCAGTAGTTGTGGCACGTGGGCTCAGCAGTTGTGGCTCACGGGCTCTAGAGCACAGGCTCAGTAGTTGTGGTACACAGGCTTAGTTGCTCTGCGGCATGTGGGGTCTTCTCAGACCAGGGCTTGAACCCGTGTCCCTTTTATTGGCAGGTGGATTCTTAACCACTGCGCCACCAGGAAAGTCCCATCTCTTGACATCTTCAATGATAAAGTATTCTAAGATTGCAAGAGACGCCATTTTAAAACTCTTAACATGTATAGATATTTATTTGTGAAAATGTGGGTTTTCTTCATATAATACAACTAAAATGAAATGTGTAAATCACCTATATGCTTTGCTTAATAGAACTATAGCTCTTTTATAAAATGCCTGATGTTAGATGTTTCTGTTTATCCAAATAGTCTCATTGTTCTTCTTGATTGACCTATCAGTTCCCACTAATGGAATACTACTTTAATATACATGGAAAAAAGGTTAGTCTTTGCAAAAAAGTTTGTAAACTACCAGTCTTAGAGAAAATATCCATTTCAATATGTAAATTTAGGAGACCCATTATTTAAAGTATATGTGTTTGTATGAATTTTAAGTGTATTTCCTTTCATGGAACATTGAATTAGGACTTTACAATTAGCTCTCCTTGATCCTAATAAAATAAAGGGTGGAAATTAGGAATCTGTGCTGCTCTTAAGTAAATACAAGAATCCTTTTAGCGGTCTGGATCGAGGGGTTGTGAAAAACAGCAGTCACACTTACCTGTAAATCTGTGTAGCTGAAAAACAGATTGTGGCAAAATCGTCAAGGAACTATGAGGGGGGCAGCAATCTCATGGCATTACTGTATTTCAGAGCTGACACTGGAGTTTGTATTGCCCATAAGATCAAGGTAAAGTTTAGCCAAAAGTTTTGTGGCCCTTCATAATCTATTTCCAAGTTCTCCTTATTACCTCTGCCATATTCTGCTGTCCAGTTTATATCTGTATCTTGATTTCTGCCCTTCCAATTAGTCTTTTTGATTAATTAGGATAAGTGACTTCTTTTAAAAAAATTTATTATTTTATTGAAGTATAGTTGATTTACAATATTGTGTTAATTTCTGGTGTACAGCAAACTGATTCAGTTTTTTGTATATATATTCTTTTTCATATTCTTTTCCATTATGGTTTACTACAGGATATTGAATATAGTTACATGTGTTATACAGTAGGAGCTTGTTGTTTCTCTGTTTTATATACTACGCCCAAACTCCTAATTTATCCCTCGCCCACCCCCTTTCCCCTTTGGTAACAGGATAAGTGATTTGTGAAATTTCATTTTATAAGCATTACTTGCTGTCTGGTTAGGGAAAAAAGCATATTCCTAATTGCCAAAATTATCCTTCGGTTCTACACTCAAAACTATGTTCCTAGAAATATTATGT
The DNA here is from genome assembly GCF_000442215.2 of Lipotes vexillifer. Lineage (NCBI taxonomy): Eukaryota > Metazoa > Chordata > Mammalia > Artiodactyla > Lipotidae > Lipotes > Lipotes vexillifer. The sequence goes on along the minus strand of NW_006783121.1, from coordinate 2,274,418 downwards.
CCTATAAATAAGAAGAGACTACATAAATATACATAAGCATTTTATGGATGAAGGTAGAACATGGTAGAACATAATTTCCTTATGTAAGGAACAGCTGTTAATAAATTAATTCTTTAAAATCCTGTTTATATAACTTTATAATGCCTGGAGAATAGCTTAGGTAAAACGTTATACCCAGATAACTGTTACATGTAAATAGTGAGAGAATGAACTAACACTAAAATATGTTAAAACACATATATTTATAAATTTAAGTACCTTATCTTACTTACCGATGTCAATTTTAAGAAATAAAATTCATACTATTGAAAACAGAGGTGTAAAAATGATCCTATAGTGCTTTTAAATTCAAAGGTGTGAAATCTATGACTTTTATCCTGCTATTTAATGTTATATAAGCCCTATTCTTTATCCTCAATATTTCTTATTTATTTATAAAATATTTATTGAATGTACCAGGTATTTTTCTAGGTACTGAGGGAAGAAAAACAATACAGGAAGAAAGTTCCTTAGAACTTAAAGTCTAGTTGGGCTAGTGTTAGAGTAGATCACTGAAACAATATGTTTTTTTGGTAAGTCTCAATGTCTTCACTCTAAGGGGAGCAGAGGTCACATTTTCTAGTGTGTAAATTGATCATTTTATTTTATAAAACACAGTTGCTATTAGCCTCTCATAAAGTATTTTCTTTCCCCACAAGGGTTTATTTAACATTAACCATCGAGTGCATTAAATCAGACCACAGTGAAATCTTAGTAGTAAGCGAAGGCTAGATCTTTTGATACTCGTGAAACAATCAGAACAAATAACACTCTGCAAGTAAGGGGTGGGATGGGGATCTACCGTGGAGGGGAGAAAAGCCCGGAATATCTGAGTTATGACTAAAATGGGAGGCGGCGGGGAGAGAGAAAGAGACAGAGAGAAAGAGAGAAACACAAGAGTGCACCAGGCAGGGCCAGAGCTACAGCCAAAGAAGACTTAGGGGTTACATTTTACACATTAAGTCCTTGGTTTGATGGCAAGAGAAAAAGGCATCTTCTGTTTGCCTGGTAACTTACTAGAAAAGCCTAGCCTTCTTGCACAGAAGCTAAAAAGAGAAACTAAAAAGTGAGAGAGAGTGGAGGCGATCAGCAATAGCATCAGCATTTAGTGGCTTGTGGATGTTAACATCTGCAAGTCACTGAGACAGATGCAAACTAGAGATGATGGTAACAATTTTCCAGTGGACTTTAGAAGGAGTGATTGAGGTAGCTGGCTGGTGAGAGACGTAATAAAGACACGTGTGTGTAGAAGAGCTCTGTATAGCAGCAGGTCAAGGAGCAAGGAGGCTTTTAGACTAAGTCACAAGGCATGGCCTCTGTGGTAATTCTCAACTATAGATGAGGAATGTCAGCAGTTTGAGAACTACTCTTCCTCCTCCTACCCTTGATTCTGAGAACGGACACTTGCAACTAGAAAAAGTTCCCTCCCTTTCCCCTGTGGGAATCACTCCTCTATTCTGTGTGTTTTATGTCTGTCCAAAAAAACCCTGCTGGTACCTTAATAATTCTGAAAGGTATTGTGTGAATGTGGAACCCATGACACACACTGATCAGTCTTTTGGCCCAAGGTACCATTCATCTGCATCTGAATATCCCAATTTTATCGGTAGTATATTGTAATGTGTTCGGATCACTGGGAAGTATAGTCAATGTCGATAGAGACAAATTTCAACCAAAAAACTTAAAATAGATGCATTGGAATGGAAACTTTCATTTCCCTGGAATATTTTTTTCCTAGAATGTCTCATTTCCTACTGATTGTGGGTCAGGAGGCATTTTGCTTTATTGATCTGCTTTCCGGCTATTTGGGATTTCAATATTCCACATAGGTGCACTGGTTTTCTTTGTGAATAATTACACAGCCAGATTACATAATTACAGATACAGAATTCTCTCATATGGCTAAAAATAATACTGGAATAGAATTAGTGTGTGTATCATCTTAAAGAATAAGTCATTTATTTTTATTAAAATATTAAGATCCATATTCAGACTTCATTTAACTGATTTTTTTCATTGTACATTGGTTTGAATCAAGAAACGTATTCTGGCTTTTGATTTCTTGTAGTTATACATGTATGGGGTTGGCAATATTGATTGAAATATAATCCAGTCCTTCTAACTTTGGTATATTAGGAGGAGGCTCTTCCATACACTAAAACCCATCTCAAGTATATGTAAAAACAGCATATAGTGCTGTTTAGTGTAAATATAAGCATCCACAATTAAATGGGTGTAATTAAATTCATCAGTTTGACTATCAGGGTTTATAAAAGGTGTGCAGTTTGAAAAAATTAGTGTAGAGGTGGTTACATATCCCTGCACTATGTAGAGGACTTGCTTAATTAGAGACAGGAAGATGTGATGGTATGTGGTCCATGAGTTTAGAGGGCAGTGAGTAGCATCAGGGCCCGGATGATAAAGCTGGACTTCAGTGGAGTCTATTTGAACTGTCTAGATATTGGATTATTGTGGAGGAAATCATCAATACAGAATGGAGACCTTAGAAATGTTGGCTGGACTTTGAATGCAATTTGGAAAATAGCCATTTCTGGAAGGTTGGCTAAATCATAGTCAGATAATCAAAGATATGGTGAGCAACAGTGGTTACGAAGGCAGCCCCTGGAGTCAGTCTGCCTAGGTTTGAATCCTGGCAGGCTGTGTAATCTTGGTTTTCTCATCCATAAAATGGTGATGACAAAAAATAGAATCTACTTCCAAGCTATGTTGTGAGAATTAAATGTTAGCCACTGTGAAGGTTGTCAGTACTAGGGGAGTGAAATGGATATGGTTTTGGACAGAAAAAATGAATTCGGCTTGTAGAAGTAGTCAAATATAAGTGGAAATATCTGATTAGCTGCTGGAGAAGCTGAATAGAAATTAGGTAGAGGGGGAGAGTAAGAGTTGTTACTCTGTGGGTCTTCATATAGGAGCCATAGTCCAAAGCTTAGAAAACATGGGCTCCCTGAGGGTGAGAGAGTGGACAGAAAAGAGTTGGGGGACAAAAAGTGTATGCAGGGAAGTGCTCATGTTTACTGAGCAGAAGGATGAGAAGGAGCTAATGGCACAAATACAAGAGCAGAGGAGGATGTGTCCTTGAGGAATAGACGTTAGCAGGGAGCTGAGCGAAGTCAAGTGAGACTGTCACAAGGTGGAGGAAACCTGTGTATGTTTGAAGAAACCAAGGGAGTTAATCCAAAATATGATTGTACCCACAGGCCCTTTTCCACAGAAAGGTACTATAAGTCCCCTGTCACCATTGGTGAAACTTTACACCATTGTGTAGCATAAAAGTTATTTAGGGGTTTCCCTGGTGGTGCAGTGGTTGAGAGTCTGCCTGCCGATGCAGGGGACACGGGTTCGTGCCCCGGTCCGGGAAGATCCCACATGCCGTGGAGCGGCTGGGTCCATGAGCCATGGCCGCTGAGCTTGCGCGTCCGGAGCCTGTGCTCCGCAACGGGAGAGGCCACAACAGTGAGAGGCCCGCGTACCGGAAAAAAAAAAAAAAGGTATTTAGTGCAGTAGTAATCAAGAATTTGGCAGCCCAAATGAACTAAACAGCCCCTTGATAACCTCTGAAGTTAGTAGCCTACTGTAAGCGCTCACCTGATTACCAGGGAGTAATTAAGGTGCTGTGGAGAACGGGGCTTCTGGTAATTAGAACTTGGAATTAGTCAGGTCTGTTCTGAGTAGCTGGGATTGTAAGCAGGTTTGGGGAGAGTATTAAGTATGATAACAAATATCGTCATTCCTTCATGTCCACTGGGGATTGGTTCTGGGACAACATGCTCTCCCTCCCCCTCCCCCCCACCCCACTCCCGCTGTGGGTACCAAAATCCAGAGAATGTTCAAGTCCCTTATATAAATTGGCGTAATATTTGTGTATAACCTATGCACAACCTCCTGTATACTTTAAATCATCTCTAAATTACTTAAAATACCTACTGCAATGTAAATACTATGTAAATAGTTGCTGGTGCCTGGCAAATTCAAGTTTTGCTTTTTGGAATTTTCTGGAATTCTTGTTTTCCCTGAATATTTTGGCTCTACTGTTGGTTGAATCTGCAGATATGGAACCTGCAGATACAGAGGGCCACTCTACAATTTAGTTATTCAAAATGTAATTCTTATTACAGAAAAGATAACAGATGTATTTAGATCAGTTTCTGTTTGTGTTTAAAAAAAGAAGCACAAACTATTGATTCCAGTTTGATGAGCACTGAAATGTTACCTTCATAGCTATTTAACAGAGGGAAGAAATACTTATAGGAAATAAAGGAGAGAGCCTCAAACTGAAGTATCTCATCCTGCTTGATTTCCAGTGATGACAACAGTCATCCTTTTACTTTACTTCAGTAACAATTTAATGTTTTGTTTTGTGGACTAGACTCACTACAATATTAAGAAGAATTCAGAAGGTAAAGGATAGTCCTGGTCAATACTGTGTATGGTATTGCTAGTAAATTTTCTTTTAGTATAGTGTGTTCCAAATTTTAGAAAATGTAATAATTGAACCTAGTATGCAAGCAGTAGCTTCTGTAATAAAATAACTGTATATTATGTACTGTGATGTAAACCTTATTGCTTGCTTTGATTTATATGCAAATGTTTCTTATTCTTATAGTTTACATTGCTTTCAGCTGCTATCTTAGTTTTTGTGTTCTAGACTATCTCCATTTTTTTCTATGGTTACGGTAATAAAATAGGCAAGCAGGAAAAATTATGGCTACTTCCTGTCTCATTTTATATATTTGCTTCAGTCATAGTACCAATCTTTTCAGCAACCAGTGTTGTTGATGTCATGAATTTACAGTAAACCTGTGGAATTTACATATATAAAACATAGATGTCATGCTGGTGAATTCAACTTACAAACCATGGAATAGAACTCTTGCAGTGAGGCTATTAGTTTCAGGTAATTTAAATCTCAGTGGGAGCCAAGAAATGGATTTTGAACTAATATATTTTTGAAGTCTTCAAAGATAGGAGATTGTAATATTCTGTGTAAAGGAAAATAAATTGGTGATTTTTTTAAGGTAAAGAGGTTTAAATTTTTTTTAAAGTAGTTAATTTATTTTTGGCTGTATTGGGTCTTCGTTGCTGCGTGCAGGCTTTCTCTAGCTGCGGTGAGCGGGAGCTACTCTTCATTGAGGTGTGCGGGCTCATTGCGGTGGCTTCTCTTGTTGCAGAGCATGGGCTCTAGGCGCGCGGGCTCAGTAGTTGTGGCTCGCAGGCTCAGTAGTTGTGTCTCGCGGGCTCTAGAGCACAGGCTCAGTAGTTGTGGTGCATGGGCATAGTTGCTCTGTGGCATGTGGGATCTTCCCAGACCAGGGCTCACACGCGTGTCCCCTGCATTGGCAGGGGGATTCCCAACCACTGCGCCACCAGGGAAGTCCCAAGAGGTTTAAATTTAACGAAGTGATTAAAAATAATTTCAAGATTTATTTTCCCTTTATAAAAATTGTTTTTCGTGGCTTAAAGGAAATTGGTTAAAAAATTAGTTTCCTTTTCAACATAATGGCAAATGGGATGGAACATACCTTTCAACACTGGAAACTTTTTTTAGTGGGAGGAAGGCAAAATTGTTTGTTGGTGAGGACCAGCACAGGGCCTGATGTCATTTATTCACCACTACCGTTGTTGATGAGGATGATGTGATCACTCTTAAGGGATATTTTATACTAAATGTTGTTATCAGGAAAAACGGTATCTTGATAAAATGTTTTTCTAATTTTAGAACTTGAAGGAAAATTTAGAACTATTTTAAAGTGTAGTTAGTAGTAAGACTCAGTTAATTTTCAGACTCTGCCACTCAGGTGTTATAATTGTTAGCTCCTTTTCACACATTTGTTTTCTAATAGTAATGGTGTGTAATGGTAGAGATCATAAGTTTACTCTTCATTGACACTGCTACATCACTTCCTGCAAACTTCATAGACCTCTAACCTGGAATTCTAATAATTTGTTTACTTCTCTCTCTCAGGAGATTATGGGATCCTGGAGGGTAGGGACATGTTTATGTTTCTATTGCAACACATCTTGCATAGTGCTTGATACTTAGTTGATAGCTGATAAACTCTAGGAAGGTGCTGACAACTAACATTTAAAGGGTCTGGTGAAACTTAGGGGCCCACAACCCTGCCTTTTCAAAATATTTTGAGGAAAATTAAGTAATGGCCCTAGTATTACCCAAGGAAGCATATAACTTGTGCAAGTCAAATTATGGGTCAGAGAAAATTGGAATGCCTGTGATGGAGTAGTTAACATCTTTTTGTTTCTAATATTTCAGGCAGTGTCATTTTCAAGAGGACTGTTTGTGACTGTGTCCTTTACACAAAGGCTGTGTTTAATTTTCGTATTCCTATTAGGCCTATTACCTAACATTGCCAGTGATGCAATTGATGATGCTCATTAAAATTCTGAATGAATGATCAGAGTTTCCTGGTTTACTGCCAGCATACCCTCCCAGCTCTCCCACTAAATGATAAGCAGTTTGAGGGTGGGACCCAAGTATTAGTCATTTTTAAATTCTCCTCTGTCCTACATTCAAAACAGTTCCACATGTATAGTTGGAGATTCCCAAGACCACTCCCACATTCAGAGATACACTAGAAGGACTCACAGGACTCAGAATACAGTTCTACTAACAGCTAAGATTTGCCACAGTGACATAGTGAGGATACACCACCAGATCATAAGGGGTGAAGTACAGGTGAATTCTGGAGGAATCCATGGGCAGGCTTCCTTATGCTCTCTTTCTGTCTCTCATAAGGGGTCACATACAGTGTTCTCTTCCCTCAACAGTGAAAATGAAACAATATATCTGCAATATTTCCGCCCAGGGAAGCCCATTAGGGAGTAAGAGCCCAAGATTTTTACTGGGGGCTAGTCATGCAGGCGCTATGTTTAGCATGTACCAAAATTCCAGATGCCCTAAAGTAAAGCAAGCACTCAGTATAATCCACATTATTTGTACAAGCAGGCACAGTAAACCATCCTTATCAGTTAAGGAACAGTGGGAACTCGCCACAAAACCAAGTTCCCAGACACCAGCCAAAGGTAAACCTTGCTAGCAAGCCTTGATCTTAGACCTGCTATGTTAATGCTTTTCTACATGGCGTGGATTTGTATGAATACCACTTTGGGTAGGAGAAGGACCTGCTGGCATTTCTTTTTATTACTTCATAATAGTCTTATGCTTAATTCGTTAGGGAGATTAAGGTTTCTGTTCTTTATTAGGGGTGCCTTTAATACCTTGGTGGTTTAAATGCCTGTTCATCAGCTTGGGTTGTTGCTAAATTCCCTTCTGGAGCTTTATGAATGTACCAGACATACCTGTCTTCCCCATCCCCACAACAGAGCTTGCTACAAGTACAATTGCTTATACTCCATGTCCTCTTGCAAATACAGTCAACTAGGCCATACTCTCTGTTGATTCCTGGTTACAGATAGTTGTTATAAACCCACATAATATTATAACAGCTTCTATTCTGAGTGTTTAATTTTCTTTATTTTGGTTGGTGGGTTGGGGTATTCATAGGATAGGAGCTAAGAAAGCAATAAAACAAAGGAAAAAGTGAGGATTCCAAAAACTCTGGGCATATTGTTGTAGTATCACATCCTAAAGTGTTCAAAGCTTAATTTCTGAGCTGTTTAGATGAATCCCTGATAGATGGCATCTCCATGGTGATTGATAGAAAATCACCTTTGATTACTGCTTTATGTAGTTTTCTGTGATAACATGTTTTCTGATTTTAAAGGTTTCCATCAATTGGGCTTTACCTTCCTGCTTTTTGGAGTACAATTATGGCAGTTTTGTATTCAGCAGAAGTAGCCTGATCAGAAACTCAGTATTCTGGCTGATCTCAACTGTTTGCAGTATGGCCTGCATTTCTGCAAATTAAGAGGGAAAAAAAAAGACTCTTGTGTGTCTTAGAGAATTGTGGTGTCACCTCAGACTCTCACCCAGTTAATCTTGTGTTTTGAAAAGAAAAAAAAATGAAAGGTGCTATTGACAGTGAGATGTGACAGGTAACAGCAGAAAGAGGAACTATAAAAATATAGCAGTCTTTGGTTATTTCACAGAGAGAAAAACAGCCTGCTGCTCTTCAGTGGTTTCAGAGGGCAACTCTGTATTATTGCACAGAATAGAAATTGATCTTGATGAGGAGTCATCAAGGGGAGATTGAATGTACTCTTCATCAGTGCAGTCTAGGCATAATATATTTTCAGCAAGTTTCCGTCAGGAATGTTTAGCTTCCTCCCCTCCCCCCCTTTAGTTGTTATACTTAAAGAGATATCTTTCAAGTACCTATACAGCACACATTCATAGATCACTGATCGTGCTGGATAGAGGACTTGTATTTTGTTCTTCTTATGAAAAGCTCATGGGACAAATGCATATCTGTGCCTTATTCAATAATATAATTAAAAAGGTTATGGGTATAGCTACAGAAGCAACACACCAAGTGCAAGAGGGAAGTATCCAGAAATACCTGGTAAAATGTGGAATGCATTTTGCATGTTTTCCTCCTTGCTCACATTAATATTTCTGAGATTGATATTCAAAGAAAACAATTGGTCACAAATAAAATATATTGTTTTTCAAAGATGTTTCCTGTTCTCCATGAGGCAAAGAAGTCTTAAATTTGGTGGGGAGAGGGAAGACAATTAAGCCTAGAAATAGGATAAAAGATACTTGAACCCTCGTGCCATCTCGTGGGGAGGAAAAATCCTCCCACTTTTCAGACTTAAGGAATGCAGTTCTTTGGCAGGCTGGCAGTTTTACTTATCAACTGGGAGAGGACTTATGCCAGTTGGTTATGTAAAGGTCCACCCCAGCCCCAGCATCTCTGCTAGGTAGCTTTCTATATAGTAACATTTACTGACCACTTGCAGTGTGGACCAGGCACTGTGATAAATGGTTTTCATGGATAACCTCATTTAATCCTCTATAACCCTATGGGGTGGTCATTATTTTTATCTCCAGTTTAGGAAGAGGCTGATTCAGAGAAGACTAACCCACCGAAGGCTGGTTGTGCCTGATGCTAAACTAAGATGCTGTAAGCCGGGTGGCAAAGGCCAAAAAAAAATTAAGGCAGTGCTGTTCTCCTCCCCGCCAGTTTTCAGGGCTTCCTCTGGACCCCATCCCTCGTTGCAAGGGAGTTCAGGGCTTAGAACTTCTGTTATTACAATAACACATTATTTTATGTGTTGACTGTGATTTTCAGGATAGCCCTGGAACTTGAGTCTTTTATTTAAACTTGTTTTTCTTATTAAATATGTCCCAGCATTTTTTGCCAAATGATTTGCACACTGTTTTTTGAATACAACCCACTTGTAAATTGGGACTGCTTCTATAACAGATAGGGTTGGGGATAGTTTTTCTATCAGATTAGATTGAATATTCCAGTTTGAATCCTGTGATATATAGGAAATTGTGTATGCTGCAGTTAGTTTAACACTTCAGTTGCTATAAAAGCATAATTTCAATAGTATGTAAATTTAATGTAACTTTGGAGACAGAGTTGCTTTGTTCATTTCAATGTTAATTTATTTAAATTTTAGATATTTTAAAATAGGTTTGTTTGTGTAGGCCTGGTAATGTTTTTTTGTTTCAATATCATTACATTTGGAAATGAAGGTTACTTTAAAATAGGCTCCAAGGAGGTGTTAGTTAAATTATTAGTAATGAGTTTGGTGCTTTGGAAAAAATTATACTTGTCAATGAATACACATAATGAAACGGCAGTAAACTCTCTTTGTAATGCTGCCGTTACAGGGTACACTACCTGTTAATGAGGACTAATTTTGCTATATCATGATTTTACTATATACAGTGATAGTTTCAGGAGCAGTAGGACTTTAACATATTAAAAGGTCTGCTATTTTGGGATATTGGAGTGTAGATTCTACCATATTAGAACTTTTGTTTGAGGAACGCATACTTGGAACCTGGCTCCAGAATCTTATATAACCATTGGAGAATGATGAAAGAGATCACTCTAGCTTATCTATTTTGATTTCACTCCCTATTGTGTACTGTATTACTGATCTTTCTTATCGTACTCTTTTCTTTGTATTCTTTTTTTTTTAAACATCTTTATTGGGGTATAATTGCTTTACAATGGTGTATTAGTTTCTGCTTTATAACAGTGAATCGGTTATACATATACATATGTTCCCATATCTCTTCCCTCTTGCGTCTCCCTCCCTCCCACCCTCCCTATCCCACCCCTCCAGGCGGTCACAAAGCACTGAGCTGATACCCCTGTGCTATGCGGCTGCTTCCCACTAGCTATCTACCTTACGTTTGTTAGTGTATATATGTCCGTGCCTCTCTCTCGCTTTGTCACAGCTCACCCTTCCCCCTCCCCATATCCTCAAGCCCGTTCTCCAGTAGGTCTGTGTCTTTATTCCTGTCTTACCCCTAGGTTCTTCATGACATTTTTTTCTTCTTAAATTCCATATATATGTGTTAGCATACGGTATTTGTCTTTCTCTTTCTGACTTACTTCACTCTGTATGACAGACTCTAGGTCTATCCACCTCATTACAAATAGCTCAATTTCATTTCTTTTTATGGCTGAGTAATATTCCATTGTATGTATGTGCCACATCTTCTTTATCCATTCATCTGATGATGGGCACTTAGGTTGTTTCCATCTCCGGGCTACTTTTCTTTGTATTCTATTTCCAGACTTAAAAAAATAATTTTATACAAATAGTACAACTATCCTGTAGAAAAGTTAGTCAAGAAACCAGACTCCCCTCCCCACCCACAATGCGTCTTAATTTTACTATCTTGAGCAAAGCAGTGTTAGTGTTTGTTTTATATTTTAGTTTTACTCAACAAGATAGTATGGTTATCTTTCCATGTCAAAATATATAAAGCTACATAATTTTGAATGACTCCATAGTATTCTTTTATGTCAGAGATTTGGTGGATTCCCCATCCTCCAACAAACAGCAGACCATTTGGGGTGGAGGGAGATGCTCTTGGGCTTACCTGGGGGAAATAAAGCAGAGGTGGAAACATAGAGTTACAGAGGGCGTGTAGGTCTAAGTCAGGAGAAAGAAACAAGGCATGGGTCAGTGCATAAGCAGTGAACTCTAACTGAATAACTCTGTCCATGGAGAATGGAAGCTTAACCAGTGACAGAGTCCCAGCAATTGCATTAATTAGATAAATCTGTCCTTCCAGGGGAAGAAGGAAGCGAGGGCTTGGACAGGAGTATTCTAAGTGTTCTTCCTAATACTGTTCCCTTCCAGAGAGCAGAAAGTCTCCTCCCCTCTTTGGAAACATATCTCATACCATTTCACTGTTGAAAGACATTTGGATTATTTTCAGTTTTTAACCATGATAATTCTAAAGTGAGCATCCTTATTTTTTCAACCTTGAAGAATTATTTAATTTTTTTGTCTTTAGATACAAGAAGTAGAATTTCTGGGTCAGGGAATACTCCTATTTGAAGACTTTTGATAGTTGTTACTAAATTGCCAACCCTCACTTATATCTTTTATGTTCCATTTTTATTAGGGAGGTTAGGAAAGAACTTTAGTATTTGAGTACTTACTGTGCGCTAGGCATTTACTTTTATCTCATTTAATCCTCACAATTCTGTGAGGTAGATGGAATTCTTGTTCTCTTAGAGATGAAGAAACTGAAGCTTAGAGTGATAAAGTAACTTGCCTAAAGTCACGAAGTTTGTGGAATAGAATCAGGAGTCAAATCCAGGTCTGATACCAAAGTTCCTGGTCTTTCCACTGTGTCAAGATGCATCTGTTTTATTCTTCTTTCACATTTCTCTAATCATCAAGCTGAGTTTTGATAAAGAATGGGTTATTGGGACTGAGGACATGATAGTAATTGAAATGAATGTCCCTGGATTTTTTCTCTACCTCCACCCTGTTCCTGACATGAACCATTTAATATCTTATTGAGATCATCACTGTTCTTTGACCAGAAACATCAGTCTTTACCAGTCATACCATAAGTTATCTTCTTTGTCAGAAAGATAAATATATAAGAAAGGAGATAATGCAGAGCATAAAATACCATCCTATCACCTGATTAGGGGAATATGGCTTGAGGTAAAAAAAAAAATTTGTGGGGTCATTTTGTGCATTGGGCTAATTTCAGAAAGGACGTATTGAACTTTCATGTGCAAAACACTGGACTAGCCACTGCAAGAGTAGTATGATAGAAATGGAATCTCATTCACCTCAAACTTACAGTCTAGTTCAGAGAAAAAATATACATGCATAGATATATATATGTGTGTGTGCGTGTGTGTGTGTGTGTGTGTGTGTGTGTGTGTTATTTTCATAAGAACTTAAATAATATAAGACAATATGTAAAAAAATAGTGTAGTACACAGTCAATATTTAAGTGTCGTGGGGATATAGAGTAGAGGAAAGCTGTTGAGGTAGAAAGACAGAGACAATATGTTGTTCATATGTGTCTCCTTAGTGCTGATCACAGTGCCTGGCCGACACAAAGTAGTTACTCAATAAATAATACTCATTTATCAATGGATAAATGAAAAATCATGGAAATAGACTTTTGAGTGGGCAGGGACTTTAGAAGTCAAGTGGTCGAGTTTCCCAAACTAGTTCAAACCAAATACCATTTCACACTCATTAAATTGCCACCCCCCACCACCAATAGTCTGATAATATCAGGTACTGGAAACTCATTTTCTGCTCATAGGTGTTGTAAATAGGTGCAGTCATGTTAGCGTGTAAATTGGCAGCATCAATTCAAGTTGAAGATAATAAGTATTATATATCCTATGACATAAAAAAATCTCCTTTAATATATAGACGCTAGAGAAACTCTCACCTATGTGATTGTAATAACTTCCTAGGGCTTCCATAACAAATTACCACAACTTTGGTGGCTTAAGACAACAGAAACTTACTGTCTCACAGTTCTGGAGGCCAGAAATGTGAAATCAAGGTGTTGGCAGGGCCATACTCTCTACAAAAGCTCTAGGGGAGATTTCTTCCTTGCCTCTTCTGCTTCCGATAGCTCCATATATTCTTTGGCTTGTGGCTGCATTCCTCCAGTCCCTTCTTCTGACTTCACATAGTCTTCTCCTTTTCCCAGTGTGACTCTCCTCTGTGTGTCTTTTTTTTTTTTTTACGGTACGCGGGCCTCTCACTGTTGTGGCCTCTCCCGTTGCGGAGCACAGGCTCCGGACACGCAGGCTCAGCGGCCATGGCTCACGGGCCCAGCCGCTCCGGAGCATGTGGGATCTTCCCGGACCGGGACATGAACCCGTGTCCCCTGCATCGGCAGGCAGACTCTCAATCACTGTGCCACCAGGGAAGCGCTGTGTGTCTTTTATAAGGACACTTCATTGGATTGAGTACCCACCTGGATAATCCAGAATGATCTCACATCAAGATCCTTAACTTAATTATATTTATAAGAATGCTTTTTCCAAATAAGGTCACATTCACAGGTTCTTAGGGTTAGAATGTGGACATATCTTTTTTGGGGCCACCATTCAACTTACCATTTCAACAGAGGTTTAGAGCAGTAGTATTTGTACTGAAACTAAGCCTAACTTCCATGCTGTTTGTTCTGGTCTTCTAGTAGTTACTGATACATGGCAGGTTATTTCATTACCACATCAATAATTGAAAACTAGAGAGAAGAGTGATTATGGCTTTATTGCATTACTTTTAAATTTATTAAGGCTAGTTTTATGATCTGGCATATAGTCTATTTTATTGACTGTTCCTGGTGCACTTGAAAGAGAAGATATATTCTGAGGTTGGTTAAAGTGTTCTATAAACATCATTTAGATCAAGTCAGTTAATAGGGTTGTTCGAGTCTTCTATATTCTTAATGATTTTCTGTTGACTTATTTTATCAGTTACTGAAAGAGGCATGCTGAAATCACCAACTCTGATTATGGATTTGTCCATTTCTTCTTTAGTTATGTCAGTTTTTGCTTCATGTATTTTGGAACTCTGTTATTTACATACACATTTAGGATTGTCTTCTCTATTAATTGACCATTTCATAATAATGGAATATCTTTCTTTATCTTTGGTGATATTCCTTGTCCTAAAGTCTACCTTGTGTGATATTTATTTAGCTACTCCAACTTTCGTACGATTACTATTTGCATGATATATCATTTTCTATCCTTTTACATTTAACCCATCTGTATCTTTATATTTAAAGTGTGTTCCTGGTAGAAAGCATATATTTGGGTATATATATTTTTTATGCTGTCTGATAATCTCTGCCTATTAATCTGTATGGTCAATACATTTACATTTAATATAATTATTAATATCACTGTGTTTATGTCTGTAGTCTTATTTGTTTTCTGTTTCATCTGTCCTTTGTTCCTTTAATCTCTTTTCCTGCCTTCCTTTGGATTAAGTATTTTTTTTTTTACAATTCCATTTTATCTCATGTATTAGCTTATTAGATAAACTATTTTAGTTTTCAGTGGTTGCTATAGGGTTTACAGTATGCATCTTTAACTTGTGACAGTCTAGCTTAAAATGATATTGTATATATTCCTGTATAATGTAAGAACCTTACAATAGCGTACTTACATTCTTCCCTCTCATCTTTTGTTTTATTGTTGTCATTTTACTTCTACATATGTTATAGATCTGACCTTACATTGTATTATTTTTTTTTCAAATAATCAATTATATTTTAAGGAAAATAAACTAGAAAGAATGTCTTATCTATTCTCATTCTCTATTTCACAGACAGTTCTGGCACTCTTCATTCCTTTATGTAGATCTGAGTTTCTATCTGGTATTGATTTCCTTTAACCTAAAGAACTTCCTTTAAATATTTCTTGTAGTGCAGGTTCTCTTCAACTTGATTCTTTCAGATTATGTTTGTCTAGTAACATCTTTATTTTACCTTCATTTTTGAAGGATGTTTTCATGGGATACAGAATTCTAAGATGATAGGTCCCCCCCACCCCTTCGGTTTTCTTTTTTTTTTTTTTAGCACTTTAAAGATGTCATCTCTTCTCATATGGCTTGAACTGTTTTTGATGAGAAGTCAGCAATAATTTTAAACTCTGATCCCCTCTATGTAACATGCTTTTCTCTCTGGCTACTATTAAGGTTTTTTCCTTTATCATTGTTTTTCAACAATATGATTATAATGTACCTTGGAGTTATTTTATGTTTATTTTGTTTGGTGTTCATTGAGATTCTTACATTTGTAAATTGATATTTTTCATCAAATTTGGAAAATTGTGGGTCTTCATTCATTCACATATTTCTTTTGATTTATCCCTTCACCATTTTGGGAGTTTCTTCTGTATTATATCACATTATATTGTCCCATATGTCATTGAAGCTCTCTGATAATTTTTTAACCATTTTATTTTTCCTTTTTGTCCTTCACATTGGTAGTTCTTATTGACATTATTTCTATTTCACTCATCTTTTTTTTTATTGCAGTGTCTAATCTGCTATTAGCCCATACAGTGAAATTTTCATTTCAGATATTGTAGTTTTCAGCTCTAGAGTCCTATTTGGTTCTTTTTTTATAGTTCCATTTCTATTCTCATGGTGTCCATGTTTTCTTTAGATCTTGAATATACTAAGAATATCTGTTTTAAAATCTTTGCCAGCTTTTTCTGCCATCTCTGTCACTTCTATATTTGTTTCTATTGGGTGATTTTCCTTGTGTCTTTGAGTCATATTTCCCTGCTTCTTTGATTATCTGAGAATTTTTGACTGGATTCTAGATATTAGAATGTGACATTGTTGAATATTGTAATTTGGTTATCTTAAAGCGTGTTAGGCTTTGTTCTGGCTGTTAATTTATACGTAGATCAGCTTGATCATTTCAAGACTTGTTTTTAAACTCTGTATGTATCTAAAGTAGCATTTCCTATAGGGCTAGTTTGGCTCTACTTCTAAAATGTGGACTTTTTCTGGTCTCTGAATACTCAATGAAGTCTTTTCACTCTGGCTGATCAGAATGTCTCCCAGCCCTGTGTGATCTCCAGCAGGTGTTATGTTTATTCTTTTTTGGTAGTCATTCCTTCTCTAGTGCAGTAGTGTTCTCTGCCCATCCTCATCAAGTCTCCCTTACCCTTGTTCAGATTAGTATTCAGCCAAAAACTCATGGAGACTCCACTATGGATGTCTGGAACTATTTTTCTGTGGGACTTTCTCTTCTCTGATACTGTACCCTATAAATCCAAACTGCCTCAGCCTCCCTGATCTTGCATCTCTGTCTCTTCAGCTCTGTAAGACTACAGTACTCTGCATAGTTTCCCCCTCCCTGAACTTTAATGGGGAATGTGCCTCCACACACAAAACTGGTATGACTGTAGGGCTCACTTTGTTTTCTTTGTCTCAGGGATCACAGCCCTGTGCTGCCTGTTATCCAATGTCTGAAAACAGTTGTTTCATATATTTTGTGTAGTTCCCTAGTTGTTTACAGATGGAGGGCTAGTCTAGTACCAGTTACTCCTTTATGGCCAGAAGCAAAAGAATTCCCTAATATAGCTTTTATAGATGGATGAGGGGTATTTGGTTGCCTTTCTTTAGTTAATAGACTTTTGAATTTGTGTTCATTTTTTTCTTGGGTGTTGCATTTTAAAAGTAACCTTTCTTAATTCAAGGGCAAAATTTTATATACATAAATATCTATATAAAACCATGAGGTAGCTGTCTAAATTTAATTAGTCATATAGACTTGTTTGTGGGTTGTTTTTAGAATTCCTGTATGTATGAGAGACATTTATATGCTGAATTTGTATGTAGTCCGTTTCAACTAAAGAAAGTTACTACAGTTGTGACCTACTTTTTTCCATTGTATTTTATTCACTAATAGCCAAGTGTTTTGATAGAGTTTAAAGCAACATTTTACTAGTTTCTCAAATCCCTTGCTATGTTCTCTTGCAGAGTGAAATTTTTCACTATTTATGTCATAGTATAGAATATAGAATTTGAAAATATAATCGTTCACTTCTCTTAACTGCAATTACAATTTGAATAGTCTCACAAGATACATTTCTTTTTCCCCAGACATAAGTGAAGCCTCTTTTGAGTTCAGAGCTAAAATTAAGGACTGTTTTCGATTGAGTCCCCAGGACACTCGGGTTTTCATTCTAGGTAGCACTATCTCATTTTTACATTTCCTGTGTTGTCTCTGTAGATGGTTAGAAAAGCAATACTTCATCAAAACGAAGGGTTCCTGCAAGCAACCCTCTGCGAGATGGTTATTAAAAGCATGTCCTTTCCTCTCCAATTCAGAGTGCAAGATTCTCACTGAGGTTATATGCTTGAGTTCTTCTGACACAAGGGAGAGGGGAGCGAAAACAGCTCTCAAACCTGGGTTTATAGCCTTCGGTATCATTTGGTATTTCGGTGAACTAGGTGAGGTGGTTCTTAATCTTTTTCTACCTCCGTATCATTAACGTGGTTGATCGTCAGTGAGAGCCGCAGTCAAACAAAAATGGAAACTTTGTAATTTATGTATAGCTTTAAAAAGGCAAAGAAATGAAGGATTATTGCAGTTGGTGCAGTCTCCAATACAATTAATGTCAAATGCATATAAATCCTATTAGAGATCTGTCATGGGTGAAAAAGGAATATGAAAAATGCGTGACCTATCTTTATTAGATTCAGTTAGAGAGAGAGACCATACAGAGCTAAGGAGCTTTACGAACTGCATATTAATCATAACCAGTCTTCTGAGATAAACCTATTTCTTGTAACTTATCAAAGCTGTACAGAAGATTAGTCATTCCCTTTGGTAAAAGAATGTTTTACATATTGTTCTGAGTTTTGAACATCACAGCTTTAAAAACTGATTAACAGATATTTTAATACTAAAATATATCTCATTGAATTATATAGCTTAGGCAGCTATTATCCTGTAATGCCACCACAATAGGGAGATGGGCTCTTTGTCAAAATCTCTACATCATTGTTTTGTTGCATATTGAACAAGACACTCTAGGGAGTTATATTAGAGACCAGACAAAAGAACTTTGCTACAACGAGCAATCATTAAATCATGCAGAAATATTTCTTTCTTAAATCTTTACTTTAAGCAACAATTGGTAGTTGCCAGCACCATTTTTTTAATGTCACTTTCAATTCCTGAAGTCTTTTATCTCTGAGAAGGAACAGAATTAACTTATGGGGATGGTTAAGACCATCATGTTAATGCACAGTTTACTAAAGATAGGGGATGTATAACAGCTATAATCTGACAAAGATAATTAAGATAGTATTTTAAAAACATGTGAGAAGGTTTCATAAGATTATGAAACTTATAGATAAAACATAAGGAGTAACAGGTTTAAGATGTATTTTCTTTTGTTGGTTCACAAAACTTAGAGTTGTTGAGTGATTTAAACATTTAGTTTCTGACCTCCTGTTGTCACTTGTGAGTGCCCACAATGTATTAAGTCTTGTCGATAAAAATATAAAACCACATCATGATGAAGATATGTAATAATATATGTCATTTTATTACTTTGTTTTCATTTTTCTAAAACAATAGGCTTATTTAAGAAGTCTAAAAATATGGAAGTATACCCATTAAAAATAAAATCTCTCATTCTTCCCATCCTATAGTCTAGGGGTAGCTACTGTTAATAATTTGGTGTATAATCCTTCTGCATATCTTTAAAAAAACTCATTTATTGAAGGAATACACATAAAAGTGCACAAATTATAAGCAAGCAGTTCAATGAATTATCTCAAAGTCAATTCACCCTCATAACCGACACCCAATTCAAGAAGTAGAACATTGCCAGTTTTTCCCAATTCCTGTTGCCTTCCTCCTCCCCAAAGATAACTACTAATTTGACTGGAAGCACTATAGTTTAGTACTGCCTCTTTTGTTTTTGGCCGCTGCATGGCCTGCGGGATCTTAGTTCCCTGACCAGGGATCGAACCCACAATCCCTGTAGTGGAAGTGTGGAGTCTTAACCACTGGACTGCCAGGGAAGTCCCTAGTACTGCCTATTTTTGAACTTTATATGAATTGAATCATAGAGTATCTCTTTTTCTGATTCTGGGTTCTTTCACTCAACCCCTTGTTTGTGAGACTCATTCACAGTCTTTTTTTTTTTTTTTTTTGCGGTACGCGGGCCTCTCACTGTTGTGGCGTCTCCTGTTGCGGAGCACAGGCTCCGGACACGCAGGCTCAGCGGCCGTGGCTCACGGGCCCAGCCGCTCTGCGGCATGTGGGATCTTCCCGGACCGGGGCACGAACCCGTGTCCCCTGCATCGGCAGGCGGACTCTCAACCACTGCGCCACCAGGGAAGCCCTCATTCACAGTCTTGAATGTAACTGTGGTTTGTCATTTTTTTGTTCTATAGCCCAGGTTGGCAAACATTTTCTGTAAAGGGCCAGATGGTAAATATTTTAGACTTTGTGTATCATTGTAGTCCCTGTCACAACTGCTCAGTTTGACTGTTGTAATACAAAAGTAGCCATAGACAATATACAAATGAATGTGGTTGTATTCCGATAAAACTTTATTTACAAAAATAGGCTACAGGCCTGATTTGGCCCATGAGCCATAGTTTGCCAACCCCTGCTGTACAGTATTCCATTATATAAATGTATCAAAATTAACTTACCCATTCAAATGTTGACAGACCTTTGTGTTTTGGCAATGAATACTATCATACATGTGTTTTTGTATACATGTGCATGCATTTCTGTTTGGTATATAGAGTTGCCTCCTCAAAGGTTACATACCTAGGTTCAACATCAATAGTAATGCCAAATGGTTTTCCAAAGTGGTGGATTAATTTACACTCCTACCGGTAGTTACACTCACCATCAGTTGTTATTGTCAATCTTTTTAAGAGATATTTTCCTTACTAAATTAAGTTATACATAATACATGATGATATTTTCATTAAAAAATTAAAACATTAGAGGCTCCATATATCAACTTATATTATCTAATCACAAAAGTCCATATAGAAAATTTTGCATAATATGTTAGCCTCTCATTTAACCACTTATTTTCCTTAATCCTCATATGCTAAAGGAGCGACACAGCATACATTGTGTAAATTATGTATTGAACTGATTGAACTGACTTTTATTCTCAACAATTATCTCATGGTAGCATTAGTGTGGCCATGCAGAACAAAGGAGGATACGTCAATCCTAGATAACATAATTTCTGCACATGTACTCTATTAATAGCCTTTTCTGAGGTTATCTATGACCTTTAACTTAGAGTCCAAATCCAAAGTCCTTTTCTTAAATGTCATCTTCTTGAAATTCTTTTTTGGCATTTGGTATCAACTACTATCCATTCTTTCTTGACTCTCTGGTGCTTTCTACCTATCTGTACGCTCTTTCTATTTCCTAGCTTCCCATTTTTCTGCCTCAATAATTTTGCCTAGTTCCTGGGTTTTTGTTCAAGGCCTTTATTCTCCTGCGGAAATTTGCCTGCTGTGATGAGTTCATATTATCATCCTTATGTGTATGCTCTTTTTTAAATTTATTTATTTATTTTTGGCTGTGTTGGGTGTTCGTTGCTGTGCGTGGGCTTTCTCTAGTTGCGGCGAGCAGGGGCTACTCTTCGTTGGGGTTTGTAGGCTTCTCATTGCCGTGTCTTCTCTTGTTGTGGAGCACAGGCTCTAGGCGTGCGGGCTTCAGTAGTTGTGGTGTGTGGGCTCTAGAGCACAGGCTCAGTAGTTGTGGCACATGGGCTTAGTTGCTCCACAGCACGTGGGATCTTCCCAGACCAGGGCTCGAACCCTGGTCCCCTGCATCGTCAGGTGGATTCTTAACCACTGCACCACCAGGGAAGCCCTATGTGTATGCCCTTAAATTTACATCTTTGATCCAGACTTCTCACCTGCCTTCTGGTCTTACATTTCCAGTTACCTAGAAGGTATGATTATTTCATCTCCTCAAATTTAAATATCTAAAGTGAAACTCATAATATTCACCATTTATTTTCTCTTTTCTCCTCCCCCCGCCCAAGTCCCAACCTCCCCTTTACTCCATTTAACAAACACAGAGTAGATAGAAGTGTTTTATTAAGATTTGATAACTAGGAAGGAATAGAACAATTTCTTATTTGGTTAAATGAAAGGAAAGGGAAGGAATGGCACATTTTATAAAACTCGTATTAGGAAAGAAATTTATAACTTATTCAAAATGATATGAAGTACTGTTAACTTGGATATTTGTTCACCAAATATAACTCATTTTACAGCCGTAGTTTGGGGTAGTTAAGCAAGTTAATTTTGGAAAATAGTATAAGAGTAGTGCTAGATCATTCTAATTGAACAATGATCATAGTTCAGTTCTCTCTACTGTTCCAAAAATAAAGTTATAAATATATGCTAGAATTTAAAAATAATTTATTCAGCATAAATAAGTGATAACTATCATCTTAAAAAAGGGATTGCTTCTGGGTGGTTAAGAAAAAGCATGCCTTTCCAGTGAGGCACTAATATTCTCTGAATCTAAATGGAGTTAGTTTAAAACTTTTGAGAAAAGCATATAATTCATCAGGGTGTCATTTCCAAATGTGGAAGCCCTTAATCTCATAGGGAATGGGGGAGAGTCACTGAAATTCTTTAATATCCTTGATATACTGCCAACATGTAGGGTACTTAGGTGAATTTGCTGGTAAACTAACATAGGTAAAATAACATATATTTGGGTGCCTGCTATGATGCAGGCATTATTGTAGCAGCTTGTAAGGACAAAGAGAAAAAAAATACACACATGTATGTTCATGTACATACACATGCATATATGTACACACACATATAGATAGATAGATAAAATCCCAGGTGTAAATGCTGTGGTGAAAAGAATGGAAATAGACCAGGGTAGAGAGTACCAGGGGTGAGGTTTACAATTTGAAGTAGGATGGTCAGGATAGGCGTTGTTGTGATATTTGAGTGAAGATGGGAACAAGGTAAGGGAGTGAGCCAAACAAACACCTGATACAGTGTTTATTTAGTAGGTTTTTAATTTACTTCTCACTTCATTCCTGAAAGGATTTGGTGCCTAAATTAGTTAGTAGATCAAAACTGAAGTAAAACATGATACAGTGACATTTTCTGCCTTTGATAACATAAGGGAACCATGCTAGGGAAAACGTAGTTTATTCTGGGGAAGTGGTCTGCCTAGACTTTCGTTTTACTGTCATTGTGCTCTCTGGGGTTCCATGCTGCCCACAGTCGTCACTGAGGGTAGGTATGTCACTGTAATGTTTCCTCACCTGATGAAATTGACTTAGATTGGAACATCACCTCAGACCCTGAACCTTGTTCTTTTGGAGTGCAGATTTTCTAATCTAAATATCCAATTAGAAGGAATGCCAGAAAGTTTACTGGAAACGCCTACGTAATGTGAAGCCATTGTAACAGTGATTGTTTGGAAATAATTCTTCCGATGTTATTATCTGCTGAGTGAAATAATGCTGAATTTCTGGTAAAGGTGAAGGCAGACAAGACCTAAAAGTAGTCCTCAAATCACACAGTATAGGAAATTACCTATTCCAGTTATGTAGCATCTGCTCTGCTTGCTGACTTTCCCCATTATTCACCATCACTGTAATTGAGAGACCTGGAATATCTAGAAAGTGAACTCTGAATAGATGGCTCTTAGTTTGTTATGTTACTGCTAAGTATCATTGGAATAAATAGAGGTGTTGTTTTCCAGGATGTTTGGTGATTATTCTACACAGAAACCTAATAGTTGTATCCTGACTTTCCAACTCAGTATTCAGAATTCTAGAATCTGTTTGGGGAATTTTCCTTCTACTTTTATGTAGTTTTATAGATAAATCTTCAGTTTTCCAATGTGGCAACGTGTCACTCATATTAAAGTGAGAACACACAGGGCTTGTAATTTGAAAAATTAAGGATTAGCTATTAATTTTATAGGTTCTAACTATGTATGATCCAGTGTACCTTCACTTAGTTTCCTGGCTCTGGTTTCTGTTAAACTGGAATTGCCACTTTAACATTAAATGTTAAATGTCATATGTTTGTTTAGCTGATTGTATATATTTAACTCTCGCAGCAAGGAAGGAGAGGTATTGACATCCTGGACACATTAGTGAAGGAACCAGGTCAATAATAATCCAGCTGGGCCAGTGGGCAACTTTAAGTAAGGCAGGGAGTATAGGTAAATGTCATTGGTTTAGGCACCTAGGTTTCAGTGTTGAAGAGGAATCACTGATAGTCTAGGAAATTGAGAACCAGAGTCTGGGACCCAGGACCAGCATCTGGGCCAAGAAAAAAGTCCTAAATAGATGTCAGAGATGCTCGGCAAAGGAAAAAGGATACCAGGAATTCATAAAACTTGATATGGAGCTAAAGGTTTTATAGACCATGAGCTTTTCTGCTGAGAAGCATATCAGTGCAGAAAGGACACTTAGAGGGACTCTGGTCCACGAAGCTCAGACTGGGAAGGAGGCCGCTCCTACATCTACTGTCCACCACAGATGAGATTTGGTGTTGCAGAAAAACAACAAAATCTCCTTGTGGACCTTAAAAATTATGTGAGCCCTTTATGAGGTCCATGTTTCATATAAATTAAAAATAACATATCTCAAAGCACAATCGGTTTAAAAATTGTATAGTTTTTTGCCCACTCTTAATTGGGAAGATTTAGTTTCTTGACCTTTTGTATTACATATCACTCTCATTCCTAGATACTTTAATAAAGATGCCATCCTTCCCACTCTCTCCTATCTTCACAATGGGGCTGATTTAACAAATACTCAATAGATAGGCAAAAATCCCACCAGCATTGATTGGTAACTCAAAGGAGGTGTGGATATGGAATAAAGAATAGAATTATAAAATTTACAAAATGCCATCAATTGCACCAGTACCTGTATTACTCTAAAGACTAATCATTGTTCTGCATTTATAGTGACAAAAGATTTTCTATTAGGCGAAAGAAAAATAAATGAATGTGCATTCTTTCCTCATCCCACCTCCTATTTTTTTTTAATATTTTCTTTCTTGGTTGCTTTCTTGCTTTCTTTCTCTTCGGCTGCATTGGGTCTTTGTTGCTACGCACGGGCTTTCTGTAGTTGCAGCGAGCAGGGGTCTACTCTTCATTGTGGTGCGCAGGCTTCTCATTGCGGTGGCTGCTCTTGTTGCGGAGCATGGGCTCTAGGCGCGCAGGCTTCAGTAGTTGTGGCACGCAGGCTCAGTAGTTGTGGCTTGTGGGCTCTAGAGCACAGGCTCAGTAGGTGTGCCTCACCAGCGTAGTTGCTGTGCGGCATGTGGGATCTTCCCGGACCAGGGCTCAAACACATGTCCCCTGCATTGGCAGGTGGCCTCTTAACCACTGTGCTACCAGGGAAGTCCCTACACCTCCTATTTTGAATGTATGTGCAAGGCTGGTTTAAATCTTGCTTAAAAGTTTACAGTAAAAAAATGTATGTGCTTCACATAGACGTGGTAATGCCTAATTGTCCATTAAAGAAGACATTTCACATTTGCAACATGAATGGTTTCCTAACTCTAAACATTTTTATTAAGCCATTTATTCAACAGAGGAGGGCTGGCACAGCAAGCATTAGTGTAGATGTTTTTCAACTACTACTGTGTCAGGAATGTCCATAGAAATACATTTGAAATACCACATTGAGGAAAAAATTCTTTAACGGAAATCCAAATAACACCAAAAAATGATCGTTACCATTGGACTATTAGTCTACAGTTTGATTTTCTGACTATTTAAGTATATCACCCTTTAAAGGTATCTTACCATTTTCTCTTAAATTTTCTTCTATTGATGATTGTTTTAAATTACACAATGCCAGGGATCTTCACTTTATCCTCTTTCATCACTTAAAAGTGGCTTCTTATACTACCTTGAACAGTATCATGTATTTGTTTTTTTGTTTGTTTGTTTGTTTGTTTTTGCGGTATGCGGGCCTCTCACTGTTGTGGCCTCTCCCATTGCGGAGCACAGGCTCCGGACGCGCAGGCTTAGCGGCCATGGCTCACGGGCCCAGTCGCTCCACGGCATGTGGGATCTTCCCGGACCAGGGCAGGAACCCGTGTCCCCTGCATTGGCAGGCGGACTCTCAACCACTGCACCACCAGGGAAACCCTATTTATGTGTTTGAAAAGTAAAGATATGCTTGGTAAAGATGTTATTAATTGCTTATTGCATATTTCATTGATTGTTATATCAAATAAAAGAGTAAATTATTAAGTTTTTGGACACCCAGACACAAATTATGTTTCCTGATATTCTGTGGTGTCCTTAGGGTATTTGATGTAAACAAGATCTCCATTTCTTTCTCTGTCTCTGTCTCTCCCTCATTGTGGTTTTGATTTGCATTTTCCAGATGATTAGTGATGTTGAGCATCTTTTCATGTGCCTATTGGCCATTTGCATTTCTTCTTTGGACAAATGTCTATTCAGTTCTTCTGCCCATTTCAGGTGTTTTGCTTTTTTGATGTTGAGTTGTATGAGCTGTTTATGTATTTTGGATATTAACCCCTTATTGGACATATCGTTTGCAAATACTTGGGTGACGAGAGGGAAGTGTGCTGATGGAAGGACCTATTATTTCTTTAAGTAAGTTTCTGCACTTTTTTCTCTCTCTTAGCCCTTGGGACTGCTTTAATACATTTATTAGTCTTCTCGTTTATATCCCTTAGGTCCCTTAGGCTTTCTTCACCCTTTTTTATTCTTTTTTCTTTTTGTTCCTTTGATTGGGTAATTTCAAATGACTTGTCTTTGAATATGTTATTCTTTCTTTTGCTTGATCAACTCTGTTGTTAAACACCTGTAATTAATTTTTAGTTCAACTGTTACATTCTTCAGGTCCCAAATTTCTGTTTGGTTCTTTTTTATATTTTCTATTTCTTTGTTGAAATTCTCAATTTGGTCATTTTTCTGAGCTTGTTGAGCATATTTTTGATAGCTATTTTGAATCCTTTGACAGTAAATTCATGTATCACTTTCTTTTTAGAGTCAGTTTCTGTAGATTTTTGTTCCTTTGGGCCATTTTTCCTTGGTTTGTGTGTATATGTGTGTGTTCGTTGAACTTTGTGTTGTTATCTGTGCATTTAAAAAAAAAAAAAAAAAACAAGTCTCCAAGTCTTTAGAAACTGGGAAAGGCCTTCACCAATCAGCCTTGCTAGAGATTCTGGGGGCCTCTCAAACCTTTTTTCTAGACATGTATTTTCTGGACTGTGTGTGTAGATTTTTAATTGAGGGACTTTTCCGGTTTTTTTTTTTTTTCAGGAAATTTTAATCTCTTGCTCCCTCTGATATCTGTCTGCTGTTCCATGGGTTCTGTGAAGCAGCAGCATGTCGCTCAGCTCTTTTTTTGTTCTCAATGGCCCCCAGCTACCTAGAGTATTCCATGTCTCATCAGTTCTCCAAGTCAGGCCCCACTCTCTTGGGCTGCCTCACCCAAAAAGTCAGAACATTGGATATATAGTCCAGTCTTCTCTTACCCTCCCCAGGGAGAAGCAAGGAGCCGGGCATTTCCTCCAAACTGCATGGCTCTGTGTGGGGGATGGGTGTGTGTGTGTCTATGGTGCTCACCTGGAGTGCGAAGCCTCTTAACTGGTTTCTGGATTTCTGACCAAGAAAATTGGTCCAGGTATTGTTGTTGAATCAGTGTCTCTGTGGGAGGAAGAGGAGTCTGAGGCTTCATAGTTTACCATCTTGCTGACATTGTTCCCTTATATGGCTGTCTTTTTTATCAGTGTGTGAAGTGATAGGAAATTAATTGAAGATGGAGAATAATGGTGCTTTTACGATTTATTTTTGTAAATTTCCAAATCATCAGATAAATATACCATATTTAAATGCAAACAAAGACATTGGCTTTTGACATATTGGGGGCTATTTTTGTAACAAAGGAAAGTTGAATACCGTATTCCCTTCTTGAAAATTAGTGAAGTGTGCTAGTATATTAAAAGCTGTAAAAAGTCTGTTGTTTAACTTTTTAAAAAACCAATATTTCTCAAACCTGTGTTATCAAGGAACCCCTTTTGGGATAAAGCGAATAATAACCACTAAAATTTTGAATCAAGGCACTCCTTTTTTATTGTCTACAGCTAGGTAAATGCTGAATGGTATGTTTAAGTGTAAAATAGCCCTGATTCACATATGGCTATTTAAATTTAAATTAATTTAAATTAAATAAAGTTAGATATTTAGCTCCTCAGTCACATTAGCCACATTTCAAGTACTGGTAGCCACAAGTGGCTAGAGACTACTGTTATCAGACAGGAAACATATAGAATAAAACTTTTTTTATCATCATAGAAATTTCTAGTGTATAGTGCTAGTATAAATTAAACTTACTCAGTTTTGATACTTATTAGTAATTTAAAATGTCAGTCTTGCTATTTGCTTGTTTATCCTTTCAAAAACGTATCTGCCCTTAATGAACAGCCTAGAAAATATGAACTATGGGCTCTGGAAGGAGGATGTAATTTTAATCTGCCAAGTATCCAAATTTTATCAAAAGCCCTATCAAGAAATACTATCTTCCTGGGAGCCTATTTGAAGGAATAGTAGTCCATCCATCCTTCTAAATCAAGAATCAGCAAATTGTGGACTGTGGGCCAAATCTGGCCTGCCACCTGCTTTTCTAAATAAAATTTTATTTAACCCTAACTATGTCCGTTTCTTTACGTATTTTCTATGACGGTTTTCATGCTACAGTGACAGAGTTGAGTAGTTGCTACAGAGACTGTATGCCTTGTAAAGCCTAAAATATTTATGATTATGAGTATTATTTTTAACACAGTACTACAGACAATTTACCATGAAAGACATTGACTACAAATCAACCCAATTTGGTATGCAAGATGAAATCAATTTTCCATATCCTATGTATAACCGTGGATCAATCCATACCCATAAATGAGTTATGTACTTGGATCCATTTTCTTGCTTATCCCCTGTGTCCCAGAAGAATTGTTTTTTACTGATTTGTTGTTTGTTTTTAGATTACCCTGAGGAATATTACAAGAACTACTCATCTAAAAATCTGTTACTACTTTTAATATAGTAATGCTATTGTAGATATGGTTCACTATATCATTGGGTGCATTTTATGAAAACCCACATGAACCATTTATTCAAGTGTAAATGCTAGAAAAACCTTTGCTTCCTTGAAAAGTAACTAACTGTATTTTCTTTCTTTCTTTCTTTCTTTTTTTTTTGATTTGGCCACCAGAAAATACAGTTAAATCTTTTTTGTAACACTTTTCTTAATCTCGACCTGTTCTGATTTACATTTTATCCTATTCCTGTTTTCTATTTTTAGCTGTTTTCATAATCTTGCAAGACACTTCAAATCCCATAAGAACAAAGCAAAGTATAAGTAAACATTAGTGATTTATAACTGTTCAAATTTTTTTACAAAATTCATGTAAGTGATCAATATCCTAGGCTGCCCATTTTTCTAGGGCATTTGATATTTGAGTCATTTTACCATTAGAGGCATTTGTAGTATCAATGATACGTTTTCTAAACTGTCTGTAAGCTCTTGCTCAATTACCTTATGATCAATAGCACATGGTATAGAATTCCTTAGAAGTAGGAATATAAAATCTAACTGTAGTCTGGTTTCTCCATATAGCTTCAGAAGCAGAACAAACCTGTGCAATTAAGTATGTTTGTTTCTAAGTCAGTATTTGAAACTTACTGTATAATCATTCATTTACTCTTTCATTCATTGATTCATTCAAGAAACATTTAGTGGATGCCTGCTGTGCACTGAGCTCTCTTCTAGCTGCTGGAGAAACAGCAGTGAACCAAAGAGACAAAAAGTTCCTTCCCTCAAAGAACTTACATTTTATTGAGACTAAACTTCAGTGCCAGTCCAGTAAACTCTTAATTATTGAGATGATTAATGGGAAAGATTGTCTCTTCGTGCCTTTTCCTTACATACAGCAAAGTTGCTTCATTTTCTGGTTGAGAACCATGGCCTTGTTTGCTGTGGCAATAAAAGAGACAAATAGGCCAGATCCAACTGGCGGCAGAGGCATGGACTCTTGTTCAACCTCATTGTATTGAGGAATATGGGCAAGAGAGAGCTGATCAGAAATATAGTTAGTTAATCCTAAAATATTCTGGGAGGGGGTTTATGTTTCAACTAAGACATAGTTGAAGGCATACTCTTTGAGATCTAATCTATTCTTAGAGGTAATCAGGATCATTCATAGGTGATTGGTTTTAAAAATAAAAATGCAAACCAGTTAAATGTATTTGCTGAAAAAATATCCATTGGACACGCAGCATGTGACAGTGTTCTAGGTGCTGTGGATAGAAGATTGAATAAAAGAAACAAAAATCCCTGCCCTCATGGAGCTTGCAGTGAAGATTAGTGACCAAGTGAACAAATAATTGATTAAGAAAACAAGACAATCATAAATGATATGGAGACAAAGTGGAGAGGTATGATAGTGACAGAGTGACTCTTTTTTTTTTTTTTTTTTTTTTGGAGCAGAGAAAGGTTTATTGCAGGGCCAAAGAAAGAGAACGGGTGGCTTGTGCTCAAAACCCCCTGAACTCCCAGAGTGCATCTTTTAACTTGATATTCAAGGAAGGCTTTTCTTTCTTTTCTTTTCTTTTCTTTTTTTATGAGCCCAATTCTTGCATCTCCTCATATCTAGAAAAGCACTAAATTTCTTCATGGTGATGTCTGCTTCTTGTGACTCATAACCCTCACAAGACCTTCTGCAAAAAATGTGTGCTTGATTACATGTACTCCCTCTTCACCAAAATCTCATATATACTGACCTCCCCCCAGCCCCCCCACCTCTTTGGAGCACTTTCTCAGAGCTATCTGAAATGCTGTCTCCTGGGCTATAGTTCTCATATTGAAAGAAGGCTTTTCTAAAGTAGTGATTCGTATTCTGAATCCTGAATGATATGAAGAAACCAGCCATGGGACCATCAAGCCAAATGCCCTTCCATGCTAAGGGAGCAGCTAATCCAAAAACCTTAATGTTGGAAAACTTGGCATGGTGGATAAACAGGAAGAAAGTCAGTTTTGCTGTAAAGTAGTGTGAGGGCCAAGGGATATGGGAAGAGAGCACACAGGGAAGCAGGGGCCAGATCAAGTATAGTTGTTTATGTGTACCAACTGAGTGAAACAGCTTTCTATCTTTAAAATAAAAACACTTCCTGAGTAGCCCTGAGAACTTTCCAGCTGCTTATAAGCCAGAAGGAAGTCATAATAATTTAGGCTTCACTTAGTCAACACAGACAAACTCATGTTCCAGTCTTTCATTTTAACTTATTTGTTTTATATTCTCCTTGGCTCTTCTTTCCTTTTGGCTAAACAGCAGAACCCACTGACTTTTTGCTTTACTCTAGATTTCAATCATTGTCTTCCTTGCATATGTGCACACAGAGGGAGTTGTGACAGCCCTTGAGCTAGGGCAATGAAGGCAGGAGAAGAGAGCTTTTGAATAGCTGGATGGGTAGGTGATCAATGATGGTCATGTCTACATCTCCCAGGTGAATGCATCAAACATTTAACAATTTTGAACTTGTGAAAAAAATTGGAATTAAAGTCAATTCTCTAAAGAATATATCGACAGCTTGTAAAATAGTATTTTTTTTCTTTAAAGTTACCTTTTGGCCAAAGTGCAAGTTTTCAATCTTAAATCTAGCATCAATCACCCTCCCATAATTTTAAGACTGGGGTTTTTATTTGGCTCTATTATATAGCTTTTATTGCCTTTGAAAGTAAGAGACTGAATGTAACTCTGATAGTTTGCTGTCACTAATACAGGTATTGAGTCTTACTTTTAGCTCTTAAGAAAGTTATTTTCACTTTGGAAACACTTTAAAGATGCATTGAGCTTTTTTTCTAAAGCCATATAATCCATTTACATAAGACATTTACATAACACAAGTCTCCCACATACAAGGCTCACAACAGGCAAAATTCTATATGTCTGCTTTAGATTTTCCTGTAGAATACATTGTTTTGGCTGCTTTTAAAACATCAAAAGTCATTCTAGCTAGGTTGTGTTTTTTTTTGTCTTGACTTTTTAAAAGTTTCTATACTACTCTTTCCTAGGTTACATATATATTATAAAGTGCAGTTAAATCTCATGAACAATGGTCTTTTAGACCTTCTGAGTATAAGAAACTGTCAAATTCACATTAAACTCTACTTCCTTGTATTATCAGTTTATTTCATGAATATCAAAAGAATTATTATATAATGATACAACTTTAAAACAAAGGAATATTGTGTTTGGTTTCCTGAATATTGTGTTCCTCTCTTCCCTACCTTCCCAGTACCCACTGGCTTGCTGTTGGATTGTGCATGAAACTAAAGGGAGCTTGAATACATGAATGGTCCCCTAGTATTGTTTGAATGAAAGGGATAGTGTTAAATCAAGGGTGGTTTTGATACCCTTGAGCACATATTATTTAAATTTTTAATCAGATAGTTAGGTAGCTAGTATTCACAATTGTTGCTACTAGTATATTTCTAAGAATGAAATGTGACAGATAGAGGAAGAGTTATGGCAAGAATCCTTTTCTAGTTTGAGAAGTTACGTTAGGTACTCCAAATCAGATGGGGAAAGTGTTGCTGGAGCAACTGACAAATTATTGAAGGGAAAATATAAATTGATCCCCTACCTCACACTGTACATCAAGATAAAATTCAGAATACCTAAAGAATTAGGTGTAATGATATGGAAGACAGAAAAGAAAAAATATTTTTGTACACAAATTAGGAACTTCTGTAAGTCAAGAACACAGTATGCATTAGTAAAATGCAAATAATGAATTTAGAACAACTTTATAAAATTTTGATAATGGATTAATACTTTTCTGTATGTGTTCTTACTCAGCAAAAAGAAAAATAAATATCTTAATAGAAACATGAGCAAAGGTAATGAACATGATATTGACATAGCATAAGTTACATATATAATGTACGTGGTATGTATGGTATGTACGGGTGGGCTTAATGTGGGTGTGTATGGGCATGTATGGCTGTGCATTGGGTGTGTATGTGTTCAGCCTTACTAGTGGTAAAAGAAATGCCTATTAAAAGAATTGTGCAATTTAATAAAACAGATGTAAAATAATTATCTGATCAGTGAGGGTGCTGAGAAGCATGTACTTTCATTTCTTGATGATTGATTTATAAAATAGTACAGCCCTCCTGGAAGGCAGTTTAGCAGAATGAAACATAAGTAATAAAAATGTTTATAATGACATCCAGCAGTTCTAATTCTGGATGGAATGTCCTAATGAAGCAGATGTATAAAGAAGATATCTGTACATGGATGTTCACTTCAGCATTATTTCTAATAGTGAAAATTTAGAGCATAGATGCCCAGTAATAAGAGTTTGTTAAGTAATTATTACATGGTAATTAAAACTAATCTTCTATATATTTAATTATATGAGAAGATATTCATGATATATTAAGTGGTAAAAGCAGGATATGAAATGTATATACAACATATAGTATGACCTCAGTTTTGTTTAACACTATATTGTACACAGGAAAAAAAAACAAAACTATGTGGTAAAATGTTAATAGTAATTCTCACTAAATGAGAAATGGTGGTGATTTTTATTTTCTTCTTTTATGTTAACTTTATTTTACAAATTTCCAACAAGTCTGTGTTAGTCTTGGAACGAGACAAAAGGAAAAAATGATCAAGAAGAAGTTGGATTACATTATTTTTATTCTCAGTGTTCACAGTGTAGCATTCATTGATAGAATTAATAAACTCTTTGTATCTGCCTTGTTTATCAACTCAGAGTTTAGCAAGAAGAAATATTATTTAAATTCCATTTTATTTATAAAGAATGAAAATATATTTTCTGATTTTTTTTATGATGTGAGGGCAGAGGTTGAAGGAACCCACAGCAATTCTTTTACCTACCCTTTCTTTTAGATATTAAAAAAGACAAATACGTCATATGTCCTGTTGATATGACTAAGGGAAAACAAGAAAACAGATACGTAAATATCTCCACCTTTCCTTCCAAACCCTGACCTTCTGATCATATCTGCATTTTACCTTTAGACAAGGCATCATATTAGTAATTTATTTTGACCACATTTAGGGGGTTTTATATTTGGTGAGACTATAATGACAATGGATTTAATGGGAGTTAACATTTAGAAATAGATTTGTAGCCAAGTTTTTTGTTTTGTTAATAGACTGGGAAGCTAAAAATAATGCCTTGTAAGGGAAAAAATTGAAAACAGATGAAATTTAACTGAGCACCAGACATCCAGAGTTGAAGAGCACACATGGGGGAAATTGTATGTCCTTAAATTATCAACTTATTGGGACTGAAATGCTCTGGTACAGATGTGAAGAGTAAAATAAAAACAAGTCTGATAGTTGGTAACATCTTCCCATGTGCTGTCTGTATTACAAGTAAAAGTCCCATGTTCCACACTCATGGCAATAAGCTCTTGAAAAACAAACAAATAAATGCTTTGCAATTTCAGTTTTAGATAAGGTATTCAGAAAGAGATGATAACATTGTGCATCACTGTAAGGGACAAATATACTAGTTTAATTTACCTACAGATGTTCATCAGGATGCTTTTCCCTCAAAGTGTTTTTGATGTTCTCGAAAGACCAATCTCATGAGCTATTTAAGAAAATGTCAGTTAATTTGCATATGCAAACAATTGGGTCCATGGACCATATGATTTTATCCCCTGATTATTTATGTAAAGGTTTAAATTGAATATATACCACATATTACAAACCTATGCTGCATATTAGCAAGTGCATGTTAGCAAAATATGTAACCAGATAAGCTTTTCTCTCCCTCACAAGTATTAAATACTTTTCTAATCAGATAAAGCTTTCATTTTGAAAAACTTCAAAATTTTGATGTAAATTGTTTGATTACTACATTTATTTTCTTTCGTTTAGAAAAAAACTATTTTGCTAAAGAATATTGTCAGTTATATAGAGAACAGACTTGTGGTTGCCAAGGCGGGGGAGGGGGAGGGGGGGAGGTTGGATTGGGAGTTTGGGGCTAGCAGATGCAAACTAGTACATATAGGATGGATAAACAACAAGGTCCTACTGTATAGCATAGGGAACTATATTCAATATCCTGTAATAAACCATGGTGGAAAAGAAAAAAGCAATAAATAAAAAATAAAACAACATGAATGGGGAGGGAAAAAAATAGTGTCAGTTATATCTTCATGGAGGTTTTTAAGTGGAGTTTGTTTTATTGGCTGTGTTTATGTGGGTAGAAAATTATGCTAAATCACAAAACTAGAAACAAGAGCTATTTCTTGCTATGTAAGGTCTAGTAGAAATCTAGATATGTACTACTCTCTTAGATCAAATTTATCAGTTTTCTTTTGTTACAAGAGAACATGTTGTATTAGCTAGCCCGTAATGATGATTACTTTATGCTATACTTCAGTGTTCCACTGGCACCTTATACTTAATATATCTAATATAGATTCTGTCAGTTTTCCTTATTACCCATGTTAGCTTCCCCTCCTCTTCTCTTTCACATTAAAATGTGAAAAAATATATTTGCAACACGTGTGACAAAGAAAGGCCTCATGCTCTTAATATACAAAGACTTTACAAAATAAATACAAGCAAACTAAAATCCCAATTTAAAAATGGCAAAACCCGGGACTTGGCTGGTGGTCCAGTGATTAAGACTCCATGCTCCCAGTGTAGGGGGCCTGGGTTTGATCCCTGGTCAGGGAACTAGATCCCACATGCTGCAACTAAGAGCCTGCATGCCACAACTAAAGATCCTGCGTGCCACAAAACTAAGACCCTGTGTAGCCAAATAAATAAATAAATATTTTTAAAAAATGGCAAAACCCTTAAGTGGGCAGTTTACAGCTAAAGAAATATAAATAACCAATAAATATATAAAAGGTACTTTAAACAGAATTAAATAAATGTAGATTAAACTAGCAGTGGCATAACATTTAAAAAATGTAGCAAATTAAATTAGCAAGGGTTAAAACGTCTGATAATATGACAGTAGTGTAAGAGCTTGTATGGTAAAGCACTTTCTT
>NW_006783121.1:2230261-2239339 GCF_000442215.2 Lipotes vexillifer | reverse complement strand
TTTTTTTTGGCGTTACGCGGGCCTCTCACTGTCGCGGCCCCTCCCGTTGTGAAGCACAGGCCCCAGACGCGCAGGCTCGGCAGCCATGGCTCACCGGCCCAGCCGCTCTGCGGCATGTGGGATCCTCCCGGACTGGGTCACGAGCCCCGCGTCCCCTGCATTGGCAGGCGGACTCTCAACCACTGCGCCACCAGGGAAGCCCTTTTTTCTACTCTTGGCACCAGTCTTTTCCCTGTCATCTTTTAGAAGTGAAATTTCATGATGTCTATCAAAATTTGTCCCAGCATTTCCAGTTGGGATTTATCCTACACTTAATCCTATATAGACATAAAAAGATGCAGTACAAGAATTATTGGAGGCAACGTGTCTATCAGGGGAGGATTGGTAAAATAATCTGCCATCACTCTTCCCCTGGCTCAGTGCTCTCCAACCACACTAGCCTTGCTGTTTCTTGAATACAGGCAGTCATTTCCACTTCAGGGCCTCTGCATTAGCTAGTCCCTCCACTTTGAAAGCTTTTTCCCCAGATTTGTTACATGACCTACTCTTTCTTGTCAACTAGGTCTCCGTTTAATTATCACTCCTCAAAGAAGCCTTTCCTAACTACCTACCATAAAGTCACTCCTCATCGTATTACTATGTATTATTTTCATCATAGTAGCTACTAGTATTTGATATTTTCTTGCATATTTCTGTATTATCTGTTTCCCCAGAATAGGGAAAGGCAGTATATAACTTGTTGATTGAAAGCATTGACTCTGGAGCCACAGCTGGGTTCAAACTCTGGCTCTACCATTTACAATCTGTGGGCACTTGAGGACAATTTTAACTTAATCTTGATGTATTTCACTTTCATAACCTGCAAAACTGTGGGCAAGAATAGAATCTACCTCATAGACTTGCTGTGAGAATTAAATGAACTTTAACATTTCAAGCAGTATTTGAGACATGGCAGATACTCACAAAATACTTGTTGATCAAGTGAATTAAATTATCATTCATTCATGCAAAAGAATATTATAATATACCTGAAACATTGTAAATTAATAATACTTCAATTTTAAAAGGATTTTTAAAAAGAATCATAAAAAAAGAATATTATGAAACCATTTCAGTGAATGAGGTAGATCTTTGTGTTTATATATGAATGGACTTCAAGATGTGATGTTAGTGAGGATAGGCTAGTTACACTGAGATGTTAACTTCAGAATTTAACCTCAGTCTTTAAACAGCAAAGGCTTATTTCTTACTCATGCTCCATGTCTGTCACGTGTCACTGAGGGTCTCTGTCCCATGTTATTCTTACTCAGGATTCTGGCTCTGCCATATTACAAAAGGAAGTAGAAGATGTACCATCCTTCACTCTACTTACATTACATCAGCCAAAATAAGTCAGATAGTCACATCTAACTTCAAGGGATAGGAAAGTACAATCATATTATTTTACTCTAAAGAAAACTTGAAATATCCATGAGCAGTCATTAGTAATGGGAATATAATTGAGAAAAAAGGGACAAAAGAGCAGGTATGGTAAGAGCCTATCTTTTCAAAGATGTGTGTGTGTGTCTGTGTGTAAAGTTCTTGGATTTATATTATAAAAATGTGTGGAACAATACACAAAAAACTCTTAACAGTGGTCTGCTCTGGGAAGTGGGATATTTACTTTTCACATCACACCTTTATGTACTGTTTGATATATTTTTCAATGTGCACATGTGTTACTTTCATGACTAAAAAAATTGTCTCTCAGCTTCCCCTCATCTATACTTTGACAATGTGCCATGACAAATGTTATTAAAATTGAGTCAATATGGGATGCCATATTGTACATCTCACAGAGAAGGAAACTGATTTAGCAATGAGGAAAAAAAAAGGAATAAATAGATGATTTTCTGCATAGAGAAGTATAGAATGGGTTCTTTAAGGACCAGTGGCAGTACTAAAGTTCTATAAACTATCTGGTGGAGGGAGTTTGCATGGTAAAGTTTCCAAGCTTACTAGTCTTCTGGGTAGGTATGAGCCAGGGAAGCAGGGGCAGACCACAAAAAGATTTTTATATCACTTTTCACTTGGTTAGAAACATGACACAGGGAGGTGATATATTTCTGATCTCTTAAAATTGCTGTTGGCAATCATTCCAGGGCTTTTCCCAGCTTGAAAATTCCTAACTTTCATACTTCTTAAAAAGTAAGACGTGAGAAGGTACACCTGTGTATGATTTGCAGACAATCGAGGAAGCATTGATTTCATGTAAAAATCACTTCTGTTTAGATTTTTTGTAATTTGTAACGACTTGGGTAGATTATATGCCTAATTATTTCCCTTGTTGTTTACCTTTTTTGGGACATTTTTTGGAAATGCATACTTTTTGAGGGGGAGACGCAAATCATGGAAGTTCTGTATGGAGGCATGGATTTAGCTTGTAAAGTAGATATAGTGGTAAGTTGAAGGACTTTTGAAATTAAAAAATTATTGAATAATTTGCAGAGTGTCATAAGAGATTTATATGCAGAAAACACTGAGGAAATTTGAAGCAAGATTTTCTATTATACTTAATTGCTCTTTGTAATGTGTTTGTAAAACTGGTATTATATTTTTATTTTAATTAGTATTTAAAGCTATAGTTAAGGTCAAAAATTATGATTAAGTATATTTTAAATATGTATTTTGGTTCTGTTTTAATAGCCTTGTGTTAAAATGAGTAGTGTAGTACTTACATTTTACATAGGAAGGCAAATACAGTCCTCTCCAAGACTGGTCAAAAAATTTAAAGGGTTAGATTCAGGTATTAAAAAAAATATATATATATATAACTATATAAGAGTGAGTCCAGAAAACTCAGATGTGTCTGTAGATCTTTCACTTACTCAACCTGTTGACTTTTCAAAGGGGTTTATTACCATCCAGCGATATGCTTGAAAGCAGTACTTTATATGCTTTATACTCTTACATGATCATATTGAAGACAACAAGATTTCCTCAACATTACTGAGCATCTAGTCTGTCAAGGAATGTTCCAATGTAAATACTGTTTCTTTAAATCTGCTGCACTTAGATTGCACCATTCACCATGTACTTCTTGGCTGGTGGTCTGTATCAACTAGTGAGACTAGTATTCTGCTCAACAGTTTGAGATACATCTTGAAGAAGTATTCTGAAGTAGGTGTCATGTGCTTCCTTTCCTTAAATTTCTAGTAACTCTAAGCTTTTCCCTTTAGTAGTTATGCATGCATAATTAATACATTTAAGAAAATGACCAGATATGATATTCAAAATGGATATTAAAAGCAATATGGTAAAACACAGGGACATGTAATATACAAGCTTGCAGATCCTTTCTATATCTGATACAGATGGGAGCCCTCATTTAAATTTTAGTAGTATGCTACATTAGGAAAACAAGGCATATTTGGTAAATATTACTTTTATCTTTTGATCATATTTTCAAAAGAATAATTCTTAATGGAAACGAAAACATGTTAGGTCATAAAGTCAACTTTTCTTCCATACTCTATTGTAGAGCATGCTGGAAAGAAACAGAGAAGACAGGCCTACTGTTCAATTAACTGTTGTTTGTTTATTGAGTTCCTATTATTTACTCAACACTATAATTAGGTGTGGAGAATATAGGAAGAAAGTATAAAATACCTTGATTTCAAGGAAGTTAAAATTTTCTTGTTTGATCTTCTGAGAGAGGTTAAATAATTTTTTTTTTTTTTTTTTTTAATATTTTGTGTAGCTAGGCACCTGGAAAGCATTTTTTTTTTTTTTTAACAAGATGTTGGGGGTAGAAGTTTATTAATTAATTAATTAATTTTTGCTGTATTGGGTCTTCGTTTCTGTGCGAGGGCTTTCCTTAGTTGTGGCAAGCGGGGGCCACTCTTCATCACGGTGCGCGGGCCTCTCACTATTGCGGCCTCTCTTGTTGCGGAGCACAGGCTCCAGACGCGCAGGCTCAGTAGTTGTGGCTCATGGGCCCAGTTGCTCTGTGGCATGTGGGATCTTCCCAGACCAGGGCTCGAACCCGTGTCCCCTGCATTAGCAGGCAGATTCTCAACCACTGCGCCACCAGGGAAGCCCAGAGAGGTTAAATAATTTGTCCAAGGAATTATAGCTGGTCAGGGCAGAACTGAGAGAGAGCCTTGTGATTCCAGAGGCATTTTTATTACTATGTTAAATTGCCTCTTCCATAGCGGGAAAGACTTCGTGCAGTAGATGACAGTTGAATTGGATTTTAAAGGATGTTACTGGGAGAGGAATAACAAAAATGGAATTTTAAAAATGGTAAGGAGGAAGCTGGTTCAATCCAAAAAGAAGGCGTGTGCTAGGAAGTAAGGAAATAATATAATAATAATGACAACAGCAGCAATAAAAATAGCTAATATTAATTGGACACTTACTATGTGTTGAGCATTGTTCTGTGTGCTTTTACTACATGAAATAATTTCACCATCACAACAACATGAGGTAGGTACAGTTATTATTACCATTTTACAAGTGGGGAAACTGAGGTCCAGAGAGCTTGCTTGCTCAGAGTTCCACATGTAGTAAGTGGTGGAACCAGTGTTTGAAGTCTTGCTTTGGAGATCATACTCTATCTAATCTTTATGCTGTGCTGCCTCTGTGTAAATTAGTACGGAGTGGTAAAACCAAGCCAAAGTAGCCAGTGTAGTGAATCCACTGAATGTTAAAAAGCCTCTGAGAATTGAGAGAGAGGAAGGGCAAGGGCAAGCTCTAGCAAGGTTCCTCAGTTTCTACTGTTACTATGTAGCCAGAGCATGGGCCCTGCCTTCTATCCTCTACCTGCCCCCTGCCAAATAGAGGTGAAAGAGATCTCTCCCTTCCCCCATGGCCACCTGGGCTGACCCCAGAGGGGCAGTAAAACCACCTAAAGATTCTTAGGTTACATGGAAAACCCAATCACCACCCATGTTTGGTGATTTTAAAGACTTTTCTAAAAGAGAAGGGAGCCAAAGACTTTTCTAATCACCTTTCACCCTCTCCTACCCCACCGGGGCTAATGCTAAAATACAAGGAAGATATTTCTATATTTTATTAAAATTAAATATATTTTATTTAATTACTAAATTAAAATTAATTTTATTAAGATTTTAAATACTCATTGCTTTGGAAATATATTGTCTTATCAGGTTTTGTTTTAGATTTTATGTTTAAAAGATTTTAAAAATTTAAGGTACTTGCTTTTATCCAAAAGAATGTTATTTAGTTATAAATACAGTTATCTACTTAACTCTAATACAGTAAGTTCTTTCTCCTCTACTGGGAGGGTAGTGTCTGAGTGTCACATTTGACATTGGCCTAGTTTTTACAATTGCACCACTGTGGTTAAGCATGGAGTCTTAACTACAGTGGTGTTCAGGGCCTTGAAAGCTAGACAAGAATTTGTACCCAGAGTCCTTGCCTTATAGGATTATATAATCTAAATGATTTAGAGAAATTTTGTTGTCCAGAGTTTAAGGTACTCATAAAAGGCTGTTTGGTTATGGAATGAATTTTTCTCATGATAAATGACTGTTCTCAAAGGCATATTGATTTCCATATAATTATATAGCTAGTTATACTCTAGTTTATTAGCAAAACAGTCTTGGATTTTGCATAATTTAATGATATAATTAATGACTAACTATTCTTCTTTCCTCTGATAGGCTAAGTAATCAGGCTGACCTAGACCAATTATTTATACTCATTACAGAATAGAAAAAAAAAATAGCTGCAAAATATTATTTTGCATGATGACTCTATTTTTCTCAACTTCCAATCTTAAGGCACTTGATTAATTTCATTTTACAGCAGTACAGGTATACTTAATATAAGGAATAGAGACATTCTAGCCTAAAGAGTGGTAAAATAAAATTCACATGCAATGTATTCCTTTTCTTTTGTGCTTTAAAGAAAAATGATGTCACTGGGAAGCCAAGCACTCGTATTTTAGATATCAGTTATTATATATTAGGTAAGGGTGTTTTGTGAAGTATGGTTATAAAAATCTGAACTATATGTCACATTAGGTAATGACCAGTTCCCAAAGGAACTGTATAAATAGCTTCATGACTAGTCAATTTTACTTTTCTTTTTTTTTTTGTGGTAAGTGGGCCTCTCACTGTTGTGGCCTCTCCCGTTGCGGAGCGCAGGCTCAGCGGCCATGGCTCACGGGCCCAGCCGCTCTGTGGCATGTGCGATCTTCCCGGAGCGAGGCACCAACCTGTGTCCCCTGCATCAGCAGGCAGACTCTCAACCACTGTGCCACCAGGGAAGCCCCAGTTTTACTTTTTAAGGGCATTGTGTTTTCTTTTTCTCCTTTGTTGCCTAGAATAGTGCCTAGAAATAGTAGGTGGTCAAAAGTTTTTATTGTATTTTTGTAAGTAAAAAGGAGACTTGGATTTTGGTTATAAAAATATTTATGCTACCTTCAGGGACGTGTGTATGGTATCAAATAGGATAATTCTGTAATTAAAATGGAGCAGGCAACACATCAGAACTATTTTACTAAGGTTTTTCATGTGTGGCTTCTAGAATTTATTTCCCACAGTGTAAATACAATGTGTTCATCTATTGATCTCTTACTTCTTATTAGGCACCATGGTGGTACTTTTACAGATGTCATCTTATTTACCAGACATTCTGACTCAGAATTTCAGCAAGCTGCCCAATCATTTGCTTGATAGTAAGCACCGAGGCTTTTATTTGAACTCAAGTGCTTTTTCTCTTGAATATCCATCCTTGCTGGTAGTAAATCTTTTTCTTCTGAGAGTGGAAGTAATCTTTAGAAACATCCAACATTTTATGCCTTAAATTTGATGAATAAGATGGGTGACTAAATTAATCAAATCCTAGCCTTAAAATATAAAGCAATGAGACATGTTTTATTGTTTTGAGGGGTAGACTGTCCCTGAAGGTAATTCCTTCATCCAAAAAGGATGTTCAGAGATGTTTTCAGCAGTGGCAGCATAATTATAGTGCATATCTAGCCCCTGAGATAACTGTGATAGGCAGTTCACATTTGGAAGATTAAGTTCTGTTTGTTAAAAAACGAAACAGGATAGGTATTTTATAGTTACGCTTTGTGATGCCAAAGTAAATCATTTTCATGCCATTATCTACTTGTATACATTGTTTTAAGAGATGTAAAGAAATATTATATTAGAGTACAAAATTATATTGTTTATGGTAGTGTGGAACATTTGATCATTTCTAAGGGAAAATTTCAAAAGTGTTTAGTTCACCTCAGTTTCTATAGCAGAGCCTCTAAAGTCTCATTTCTTTAACAGGGCCTTGTGGGTGTTCTAAAGGAATGATTGAAATGAAAAGAAATGAGAGTCAAACAGTGTACCATAATAGATGAAGTGGAAAGTAATT
Organism: Lipotes vexillifer; assembly: GCF_000442215.2. Classification (NCBI taxonomy): domain Eukaryota; kingdom Metazoa; phylum Chordata; class Mammalia; order Artiodactyla; family Lipotidae; genus Lipotes; species Lipotes vexillifer. The sequence goes on along the minus strand of NW_006783121.1, from coordinate 2,231,962 downwards.
ATGTTAATGTTCACTCATTATGAAGCTCCAACCATTTTTACCTGCTCATTTCTGTGTGGAAACCTGTGCAGCTGAGATGCTGAATAAGAAATTCTTGTACAAATGAGCCTAGAGGCATATTTCTAATATTGGAACTAAGCCTATACAGAATTATAATGAATTTCCCTAAGTCAGTATTCAAATGTGCTACCAGAGAAGGTAGTTCTCCTGCCAGAAAATTTGGATTCTAATGTTTATCATCAAATTTTGAGTCATATATTTGAATCTTCATAGCTGCATATAATTCTCATTTGTTAATTACAGGGGAAAAACTGAAATCCAAAACCACATCTACATCACATAGAGTGTCAGATTTCATAGGATGTACGCAGCTAGGAGAAGTATTTTAGAGAAATTATAATGCAAGGATTTATAAGGAAAAAATGTTAGCAGGCCAAAATGTTGTGGATAAATACATCTTGGCAAATATGTACTGCGGAGTATTTCGTAAGGAAGCAGTTGTCAATTATTTATTCAAGAAGTTTGGCCAAGGGGTGAAGAGCAGGTGTCTGTGTTTATATACAAATTCAGAATCATAATCATATATATATCATATAATCATATATATATATATATATATACACACACACACACACACACACACACACACACACACACACACACACACACAAAGGTACATGAAATGCTTAAGACATTGGGATTTGGAGTTAGGTAGAGTAGATTTAAGCCAAATCTGTCTGACTCCCAAACCAAAGCTTTTATTCATGGTCAGAGAAGTTTAAAAATGTCATTCCCCTAAGTGCTTACACTGCTCCCCTCATTGCATAGATCCTTTTTTGCCCATGTCCTTTTTCTCTGTAGTACTCATCTTTCCGTCATCATGTATAATAAAGTTTAATGCTCTTACCTTCTACAACTCAAAGGTCCTGCCTGTATTCAGGAAATAAAATATTGTAGAGAATATTTTTGACTATGTTAAATTGCCAACCATGATTTAATTACTTCTTAGAAAAATGGTACAGCATCATTTTTAATTTTAAGAGACTAATGTTTTTCCTACACCAATGAGTGGCTTCTAAAACAATTACGTTCCTAAAACAATTAAATATCTAATTTTTGTCAAATTATGTTCAACATTAATTTAAGAGTTTAATTGAAACAGAAGAATATTTTACCTTGGGCATGGACTTCTCTTTTCCTACTGTCAGTGTGCGAATGCTTTTAAGCAATAAACTTAAATTTCATTTTCTTAAAATTAATGTTGGTGCTTATAATGTTCTTTTGTACATAGTGGTATTTAGTGTCAGTCTTTTATGTTTGGAACTTTTAAAACATATTTGTGTTATTCCCCACAAAGATGTAAGAACTAGTTATACTTTATTTTACCCTTTTAACAGTCGAGTCATGATAGCATAGAATTATTGCACCAGAAGGCATGTAAAAATTTCAACTAGAGCAGTCTCAATGAAATATAATGTGAGACACACATGTAATTTAAAATATTCTAGGGCGTCCCTGGTGGCGCAGTTGTTGAGAGTCCGCCTGCCGATGCGGGGGACACGGGTTCGTGCCCCGGTCCGGGAGGATTCCACATGCCGCGGAGCAGCTGGGCCTGTGAGCCATGGCCGCTGAGCCTGCGCGTCCGGAGCCTGTGCTCCGCAACGGGAGAGACCACAGCGGTGAGAGGCCCGCGTACGGCAA
>NW_006783121.1:2219788-2230251 GCF_000442215.2 Lipotes vexillifer | reverse complement strand
AAAAAAAAAAAAAAAAAAAAAATTCTAGTAGCCACATTTAAAAAGTAAAAGAAACAGGTGAAACTCATTTTAATAATATATTTTATTTGATCCAACATATTCAGAACATTATCATTTTAATATGTAATCAATAAAAAGTTATTAATGACATATATTACATTTTGGGGGTACAAACTCTTCAAACTCTGGTGTGTATTTTACATGTAAAGCACATTTCAATTCCACCTAACCACATTTCAAGTGATCGGTTGCCACACATGACTTGTGGCTACTGTATTGGACAGTGCAGATCTGGAGTGGCCATTTTTTTTCCATCCAAATGTCCCTGATGATATGGCATATGAAAGTAGTGCTAATGGCTTACCAAGTAGGACATACCTCCCTGGTAAGGCATCATAAGAAAATCCGGGTGACAGGAGCTGTCTTCTGTATTTTGGGGGGAGGGGGCAGTGCATTTCACATTATCTGATGAGTATCCCACCTGAAGTAGGGGAGCTGCCTTCTCCACTGAGAATCATTGATCTTACTTGATCTCCTTATCTTACCCATGAGGAAATGAGGTCCAGATTCATTCCAGGGCCTATGTCCTGGGATAAGGTTGGCAGTCTCAGATTTATTTCTATCCTGTGGTTGCCTTTCCTCATGTTTGTTTGTTCACTCTTTGGCATAAATCTGTTTTCCTTCTGCTCCAATCTGGATATCTAATGGACTAGAGACATCACATTTCACTAATGATGGTTCTCCGGATGCTACTTTTCTTTTTAAATGTCCATTGCCTCTATTCTCTTTGAATCTCTACCTGTTATTTAAGTCACACCCTGTTGTAGATCCAACAAATCAGAACTAATTGCTTAGCATTTTGAAAATAAATTGCCAATCTATTCTCTGCTTTGAAAAACATCTCTCCTCCCCGTTATTAACTGGTAGTGTCTTTTTGTTCCTTTTGAAAGTGTATTTCTACTACCACCAAGATAACAGTTACTGATCATGTGCTTAGTGTTCTTCCAAGCCCTTTGCCTGAATCATCTCACATAATCTTTTTTTAAAAAATTTTTAAAACTTTTAATTTTTTTTAAACATAATCTTTATAACAACCAAAGAAGGTAGCTTCTCTTGTTCTCTCTCTTTTTTGAAGTGAAGAAATTGAAGCTCAGAGAGTTGAAATGACTTGCTCAAATTCATATGACCACTGAGTGGTGAGGCTGTGGGTCCCATTCAGGGAATCAGACTCCAGACTCATACTTAATCATTATTCTTTGTGCAACCTCTTTTTCTTTATTCTTCACCCTGCTTTGTGTGCCATCTGGTAGGATTGTCCTATGTGTGTAGATGGGCTTGCACTCTCCATACTTTCTTCTTTATCAGAGGGAAATGACTTACCTGTTTGCATGGTTCCTTGGGCTCTTCTAAGCATTTGCATGGTTCCTTGGGCTCTTCTAAGCATTTCTCTTCTTCCCTTCACCTTCATGCTGGTGGTACCCTCTTACCAAATAAGGTCATGCAAAGCCCATCATGTGATAGCTTACTGGGAATCGAGAAATTCAGAATTGAGAAAAGGAGGACAAACACAAGAAGAACTCAGGAAGTAGATGAAGCTGGCTCACTGTGTTCCATTCATCCGTGTTTCACACTCTCTCCAATGAACTGTCTCTTGAAAGAATCGCCGCCTTCTTTTTATTCCCTCTCCACTTCCATGGTTTTAGGCCAGGAGTTTTAGGAGAGCCTCCCAGGTTGTATGCCCTTACCCCTTGAAAGTGCCTCCAGAATTATTATTCAAAAAATAAATCGAATCATGTTGTTCCTTGTTGTCTAGCAATGGTCCAGCTCAGTGTGACAGGCAGTCTCCTAAGCTGCCTGGCTTTCCATCCATACTGCCTGTTATTCCCTCCCTCCCCACTCTCCATCCCCCACAAACCTGAACATTCAGCACTCTGGCCTAACTCTTTATATTTCCCAGTGCATTGCAAACATTCTTGCTTCTGTTCCTGATATTCCTCATTCACAGAATGCCCTCCTCCCTCAAGCCACTGTAAAGGTCACTGTTTTACATAATGTCCCTCCCATCCATTGGAATTATTCTTTTTTTTGGTATTCTCATAACACATTTCTTTTCACAGGTTTCTTGCTTTTAATATTGTATGGGAGTTTTATGTCTATTTTGTTTCATAGTAAACTCCTTGGGCTGGAAAGAAACACAACTGACATTTATTGAGCATCTAGGCTCCAGGCCCTATGCTAGGTATTTTTAATTTATATCTGCAATCCCGGCACCAACGTAGAATATAGTAGTGATGTAGTAAATATTTGTGGAGTTTTATGTTGTTTACAGCTTTTAAAATCCATTAGAACTCCTTTTGGAGTCCTAACTGAGCAGTTCCATATGGGGAGGAAACTGACATGTATTAAATGCCTAGTAGGTGCTTTATACATATAATTTCATTTAGTATTGGCAATAACCCTGTGCGGTTGGTAGAGTTTCTGCATTTTAAAGATGAGGAAACTGAAGCTAAATGAAGTCAACTCATTACCCAAATCATGCACCCAGTAAATGGCAGAGCTAGGCTCTGAATCCAGGTGTGACTGAAGGTTGCCTCCTTAGATTTGAAAGTATAGACTTAGGGTAAAGAAAGAAACTTTGGAGGTGGTAGGAAGTAACAAGCTTGGCTAACTAGATCAACTGAGTCAAGCATGAAGATGCAAGCATTTCGACCTGATAACTCTTACCCAAGGTGCACTAGTTTAATTAAGTTGCTTATGTTCCTGTTTCCCTATGTTGATGTATACTAAACTTTGGAAGGGTTATTATTGGTAATGTACTTATGTGAAATGTAAGTTAGTAAAAGATGGCTGTAGAAGGACTCTTCTAAGTTAGTAAAAAGTTTGAATTACAGAATTTTTCTTTGAAAGAAATATAATGATTGGGAGTAGGTTAACAGCATTGTCCAGTAGAGGACCTTAGGAAACCTGATTTACTGAATGTATAAAAGCTTTTAGTAATTAGCATATCAATTATTTGTCAATAAGTAGGGGCTTTAGAAGGATTTTGGGAAGAGGTAGAAAAGTAGCATTAGTCGAGTGGCATAATTTATGCAGTCCTCATATGGCCCTATGAGGTAGGTAACCCGAGATTTGTAAATTGAGGTTTGAAGAGCACTTGCTTAAATTACAAAGTGAATAAGTGGTTGATTAGCATTCAAATATATATTTTTCCAGCTCCCCCCAAGCACATGCCCTTTCAAATATGCCAATAACTAATTTCAGTATGCTTTCTGTACTCTGTTACTCCATTAATTTTATTAGCAAACATATTTCATAAGTAGTACAAAGATGAATTTCAAAATTGCTCTATCAATAGGCATCTAAAATCTACATTCATAATTCTTGACTACATATGCTGAATGAAAACATATTGTAACTATTTAAACTGCCATCAATCAATTCCTTCTTTTCAGTTATGCATAAGCTTTACATAGGTGAAGTGGCTTATTTTTCATTAAAGATACTTGCTTAAATGCACAATTTGAAGGTAATAGTCACTGTCACACCTTTTAAATGATATTAATATTTTTCACTAAGTCATTTATTTCACTTTTCCTTTACTTTTTGGAAAGTCAAATTTTTTTCTTTCGGCTTCAGCTGAAAGAAGATAACATAAAATAAATCCCATCCTTTTAATGTCAATAGTAAAATTGTCATTGATTTATATATAAACTCTGAAGATCTAAATGCTAAATTGCTTTTGGTAATCAAATTTCCTAACCCACCATAGTATAATGTGATAGCTCTGTGTCATATGGTTTTGTGGATAACAGTAACCCCAGTGAATCTAGGAGATTTATGTGGACACACAGATTTTTTCAGGGATGTTTAACATATTGCAGAGGAAGTGCTATTTCACATCAATATACTAACCCTCTCTGAACCCCCATTCATTGAAAACACTGATCACACCATTCATTACTCAAGCCAGAACTCTTAAAATCTAGAAAGCTTTAACAGTCTCCTTATAATTCAGTTGTGGTTATGAAATATGAAAAATAATATTTTAAGATTTATTTAAAGACACTTTGGTAAGGAAAACACATTTCTTCTTTCCCCATCATTAATCCTGACTTTACGTGTGGGCTGGTCCCACTTATCCTGGAGGCAGTTAATCATTAAACATTTTTACTGGCAAAAACCTCTCCTTATAAAAAGATTTTTGTCTTCCTGTCATAAATTTCTCATTTTTCTTCCTGGATTTTTAAGTTAGAAAATGCTGAAAATATCTTAAGGAAGCATTGCAGTTTTTCTGCCAAATTAAAATGATAGCTGTCTAATATCACCTGTTCTTCTTTGTAAGTGGCGTGTTGTTTACTAGTTGATGACTGGTCTCTTCAGAGATAGTTATTCAGAGATAGGTATTCAACCCTTTGCAAATATACACTGTGTAGGGGAGGGAAAATTTCCTTCTACCCTTCTAGGTTCTTCGGTTGGTCTAATAATCAAATGGACATAAGACAGATGAACAAGCGAAAAACAAATTTAATTTTGGATGTATGGGAGTCCCATAAATGTGAGACCCAAAGGCAGTCAGGTAATTGAGACCTATATAACATCCTGAACTAAGGAAAGGGATAGGGGTCTGGGGGGTACAAAGGAGAGGAAGGCCATTCACAGGAAGAAGAGAGGAGATGTTTGGAAAACTAAAGCTTGCCTTGCTATGCAGATAAGCTTCTTAGGTAAAAAGGTATCTGGTCAAAGCTCTCTTCTAGGTACAGGCCTTCCTTCCAGTGTAAATTTAGGCAGTTGAGGGGGAGGGGGAGAGGTAAAGAGCTTTTCCTGAATCTTCTGGGTTTTGATTACCTTTATCTCAAAATGATCCTCTGCCAAAGTGACATATTTTGGGGTAGAGATTCTGCTCCCCTTCAACTGACTACTTTTCACACAGACACTAGGGTGACTACCTGATTAAAATGACATTAACCCTATTAGCGCAAACCAAGGCTAACTGCTAGGGAAAAGAACAAGCCATCAATAAATTAAAGAACATGACCATCTTGATGGGCTCTCCCTTTAAGTATGTCGATTTAAGAAGTCGATTTATTGATGAGGCACCATTTCCATGTTCAAAAGACAGGGATGTGTTACTCTTTTCTTTAATGAGGTGCTTAATAATTTTCCCTGTTTCTGTTTCTGTTAAGCCAGATTAACAAATAATTATTCCATGAAGGGAAGCAGGGAAACTGCATTTACAATTATTATTTAGGATGAATTTTATTCAGTGAAGCTCTTGACACAGATTTGCATATAGCAAGAATATTTTTGTATTTCACCTTTAGTTTTTTCTAATTTCACCTAATATAAAGTATAAGTTAAAGCAAAAGCACCATTTACAGTTGAGTGTGAAAAGTCCTGGCAGTGGTAGAAAGAAAAAGGATTTACTTCAAGCAGTGCATTTCTTTGGATCTCCATGATAGCACTATATTTTATATATGTTTATTTGAGTTCTCTCGATTGTAAAACCTGCAATTTAACAGAGTTAAAGTTTGAACTAAAGCAAACATATAAATGTATCCAATTATATTCATATTCATTGAGTCCAGTTTCTAATTTAACACATTTAACAAAACAAGGAAAGTTAAAATATGCATATCTTGAGTATTATAATTTGCATTTGAAACTCTGCAGAATCTTCTGGCTGAATGAATCAATAGTGCAAATATTTTTCTAATTATATATTTAGTGTTCTTTAATAGTATTTTTGTAAAGTCTAAAGTGTTATGTAAAAGATGGGTTTTTTGTTTTTTTTTAAGAGAATCTGGCAGAGATTTTGCTCCCATGTTTCAAAGTACAGTAGGAATTCTGTCTGAAATCTCAATTGCTTTTGGAATGCCTAACTTGAGTTCTACATTGTACCTATTTTAATGCTATAGCCACTGCAACTGTTGGACCATTCAGGCCTAGTGGAATCAAAAACTGTGTTAATAAGTGTTCTTGAGAGAGGATATCCTGGCTTAGATACATTCCTTATATATGCATTGCCTTTTATTACTGACTTGTCGTTTTAGTTGCTACCAGTCCTTTGTTCCCATTCCCACCCCTATGGCCCTCATCCTTTGCTGCTGCCTCTGTGGGTGAAAAGACAACATATAAGAAGAAACTTGTAGCAGGGCCTTATAGCAATTTCCAGTATCTAAAGAAGTGTGGTATAGAAGCATCAGCAGACTTGTTCTCTGTAGGCCCAAAAGGAATAAGTAGAACCAAGGAATACGTTACTGTGAGGCATGTTTCACATTAATAAAAGAACTAAGTGATTGATAACTCAAGATGCCCAGATGTGGAATGTCTGCCTTAAGGGATACTGAATGCACTGTTGACAAGGCAGTGAACAATAATGGAAAGAATGTGTGAGCTTTGGAATCAGACAGATCTGTATTCCAATTTTGGCTCTACATCTTAACAGTTGTGTGGCCATAAGCAAGTCACTGAGTGACAGAACCTTAGTTTCTTTATCTCTAATGTGGGAGATAGGGCTTACCTTGCAGGTTGATATAAAGGTTAAGAGATGGTGTGTGTTGGGCTTCCCTGGTGGCGCAGTGGTTGGGAGTCCGCCTGCCGATGCAGGGGACGCGGGTTTGTGCCCCGGTCCAGGAAGATCCTGCATGCCGCGGAGCGGCTGGGCTCGTGAGCCATGGCCGCTGGGCCTGTGCGTCCGGAGCCTGTGCTCCTCTTTTGTTAGCGATAGGTCTGTCCTGTAAGGTTACAGAAATCTCCCCAAACTCAGGCATGCTTAGATTCTGAGCAGCTGAGCCCAAGCATCCAGCCCTCCTGTGCTACACCTCCCAGCTTCTCCCCGGCATTCGTTAGATCAATGACTTTCAGCCTTGCCTATATATCACAATGATCTGGGGAGCTTTAAAGCTACTGAAGCCCGGGTCTTACCTCCAGAGTTGCTGATTTAACTGATCTAGGTGCAGCCTAGGCAACAGGACTTTTTAAAGCTCCCCAGGTCATTCTTTTTGTTGTTGTTGAAGTATAGCTGATTTACAATGTTGTGTTAGTTTCAGGTGTACAGCAAAGTGAATCCATTATATAGATATAGATAAATATAAAACAGTTATACATATATACACACGTAGGTATATATTCTTTTTCAGATTCTTTTCCATTATAGGTTATTACAAGATATTAAATATACTTCCCCAGGTCATTCTAATGTACACGAGGCTGAGAACCACAGCTTCACAGAGGCTCTGCTAATGGCGTTCTAATGAGCATACTGAGATACTGGAAAATGCCTTCCATTAGCATCTACACCTGCAGTGAAGAGCAGGACAATGAAGATGCATACAAAAGACAGATAAAGAGGGAAACAAAGATTCATCTCCAGCGTCATCTCATTCTTTTAACATATTGGCTCAATACATATTTGAGCATCTACTAGGACAATAATAACAGAGCACATTTACTGAACATTTACTATAGGTCAGGCTCTCTTCTAAGACCTTTACATATATGCCTTCAATAATCCTAGGAGGCAAGTACTCATCTTATATAGGTGAGGACACTGAGGCACAGAGAGGTTAAGTTATTTGCTTACAGTCACACAGCTATTAAGGAGTAGAGGCAGGATTCGAACACAAACAAGTTAGCTCTGACGTGCATGTCATAACACCACATGCCAGATGCTGCAAAGGCAGCTGGTACATCACAGTACAAAACAAAACAGTTAACAGTTCTTGTTATATGTCTTAAAGTTTACTGGAGGATTAGAGAGTAAATGAATAAACACACAAGACCTGAAGGAAAAGCACAAAACGCTATAGAAGAATATAACCGTATACTCATGTTCAAAGCAGCATCACTCACAATAACAAATGTAATATAAAAGATGGAAGCAACCCAAGTGTCCATCCACAGATGAATGGATAAAGAAAATGTGGTATACACATACAAAGGAACATTATTCAGCCTTAAAATGGAAGGAAATACTGACACGTGGTACAACACGGATGAATCTCGAAGACACTATGCTAAGTGAAAAAAGCCAGTCACAACAGGACAAATACTGTATGATTCCACTTATATGAGGAATAGAGTAGTCAAATTCTTAGAGACAGAAAGTATAACACTGGTTATCAGGTGCCTGAGAGAAGGGAATGGTGAGTTTTTGTTTAATAAGTGCAGAGATTACATTTTGGAGGATGAAAAAAAGTTCTGGAGATGGATGGTGACAACAGTTGCTCCAGAATATAAATGTACTTAATGCCACTGAACTATACACTTAAAAACAGTTAAGATGGTAAATGTTTATGTTCTGTATCTTTTACCACAATTTTTAAAAACAAAATAAAAAATTTTTTTTTTTCTTGCGTTATGCGGGCCTCTCACTGTTGTGGCCTCTCCCATTTGCGGAGCACAGGCTCCGGACGCGCAGGCTCAGCGGCCATGGCTCACGGGCCCAGCCGCTCCGCGGCACGTGGGATCCTCCCGAAACGGGGCACGAACCCGCGTCCCCTGCATCGGCAGGCGGACTCTCAAGCACTGCGCCACCAGGGAAGCCCTAAAGATATTTTTTGTTACCTAATCTGATTTAAACATTGGCTCCTTTTTCTCAACTGTCATTTGTCAGGTGGTGATACCTGATAAAAATTTTTCCTCATGAATGATGAAAGTTACCAGAAATTTGGAATACTTTTGGATTGAAAATAATTACATGGTAAAATATTGCAAAAACTATCTGTGAATGAATAATGAACCAATACATTTTCTATTCACTTAGCACATATGTAAAACAGTTGTTCAGAAGAATGCAGTAACCTTTATATTGCTTAATAGCTCAATAACCTTTTAGTGCCTCTACAAATGCAGAATACTTCCTTAAAGTGTGGCAGAATAATCAGAAAATCTTCTATTGTTTTTTTTATTGTAGCACTAAAGGGATTCACACTTGGTGCTTTCCCATCATTTCTACTTCTGTTCTAGTAAAAAACCTGGGAAAAATTATTCCTCGACACCTTGTGATATTTCTGTCCTTAGGGTTCAGTTATTTCAACAAGGTCCTCCTGGTACAGTAAATACTAAACTCCATTGGATCAGATCCTTATAGTGTTAACTGTCATAATATAACATGGTGAATTTGCAACAAATTGAGCTCATATCTAAGAAAAAGTATTTCTTATTAAGTATAGACACAATCCAGAGAGAGATTGCCTGGTGAGATAATAATAATAACAGTATGTAATCCTTACTGTGTGCCAAACATTGTTGTGTGCCCCACCCACAAAGAGGCCAAACAAACCAAAAGGTCAGAGTTTGGTGCAGAGAAAGGTTTATTGCAGGGCCATGCAAGGAGAATGGGTGGTTTGTGCTCAAAAACCCTGAACTCCTTGATGGTTTTGGGGGAGAAGTTTCTATAGGCAAAATTGGGGGTGAGGGCTGCAGGGAGTGTGGCTTTCTTCTGATTGGTTGGTGGTGAGATAACAGGGTGGTGCTCCAGGAATCTTATGCTCAGCCTGAAGTTACCTCCTCCACCTGGTGGCGGGCCAGGGGGCCTTAGTTCCTGCAGAAGAACTCAAAGGTATTTTGTTATGTATATTTCTTGTGGAGGAACCGGGACCCTGCCCCTTCGCTGCACTATTGTTTCTTGACTGCTCCTCCCTTATCTCTGCATCCCCTCCCTTCCTAGATTAGCAACTGTTTGAATCTAGGAGGCTGAATAAAGCCTATTTCCTACAAACAGGAAACGGGGAACATGGGGGACATGGAAAGGATTTGTGCCCGGGAGGACCCCACAGGGTCCTGCTTAGTTTTATCACCACATCCCAATGAAGTAAGTAATATTTTTATTCCATTTTATAGAGGCCTAAACTGAGGCACGGAGAGGTTAAGTAACTTTCCCAAGAATACATAGCTAGTTAAGTGAATCCACCAAGGTAATTTGACTCAAGGATCTATTCTCGTAACTATTATGTTATGCAGCTGGTAGATACTTTAAGAGGCTACCATGCTTCCTGCTTTTTCCCTATTTCATTTTCAATTGGCCTTCATTCATGGAGAAAGCATAGAAAGGGGAAAAGTAGAAGCTCTTCATTTTTGCCTGTTTATTCTATCCACTAGTGTCTGCCTCTGTATGAACTGTCTGAAGTCAGTAAAAACTATTATTATGTCTTATGATTTTAATCATGGTAATTGCTTCATTCTCTGAGGCATGCAGCACTTGAAGTTATTTTCAAACATATTGATTTTCTACATTTATAAATGCTGGTTTAAATAGCAATTGAAATAGAAATTAATAAAGCAAATAATGTTTGGTTTGCATGGTATCTCAATTCTGAGATTAGGTAATAAGATGAGCAAAGAGCCTAGATCTTATCTCCCCACCCCCCATTCTGCGGTGAGGTACAGTGATAATTACTATTCATAATGATAACCCTGAGAAGGCATCAAGGTCTTTGTTCCCTAGAATGTACTTTTGGAAG
>NW_006783121.1:2213560-2219778 GCF_000442215.2 Lipotes vexillifer | reverse complement strand
GCAGGAATGTGGATGCTTCTTTTTCAGAAGTATTTTAATCAGCATGGGTTTAAATAACAATAACCAAAAAAGGTAGTGCAGTCATGAAAAGTTTAAAGTGAAAGTTAAATTTACTACAACATACCATCATTCATGCCAAACAGTCATTCTGGTTAATCAGTATTTGGATTTTGAAAGAGAAGTAATTGTACATGTGCTGTATGAATTCCACTGTAGTTGAGTCACAGGGCAGATTGATGATGATATTTTGTTTGGTATGGTAGTTAAAGCTTTTTAATTCAGATTCCTACTTAGTTCAAAGTAAGTAGGAGTTCAAAATATATATTACCTATCTGTAAAACCTCTTCTTATTTTAGAATGTCAGCTATCTTAGTCCATTTCATATTTTAAACCTGAAGTGGTAATTGATTTTAATTAAAATTTAACAGGTTGAAATAAAATAGACATCAGATTTCTCTTTTATTTCATTCCATTTCAGCCAAACATCTTTTGAATGTGCTAGGCACTGAACATTTCAAAGACCATTATGAAATGGTTCCCGTGCTTGTAAGCTTTTTCAAGTATCTTGTTGGTCAAATTGATCCAATTTACCAAAACTTAGTTTTAAGGAACATTCTTCTTAAAATTATTAAATGACTGTTCTTCTTTTGAATGTATTCATGTCCGGTTTAACAGCACTTAAAGTGAATGCAGTGCTTTTTGGTAGGTGTTCATAGTTCTCGGAGATTTTACTTGTCTCATTTTCATGTTGTCTTTGTAACAGCATTTTGAGGAATACTTGTTTCTACCCAGCTCCTTGCTGCTAGAACTAGAGGGAGCTGGGGTGCCGAGGGGGACTCTCTGCAGAGGGAAAGATACAAAGGCAAGTTGACATATGAGCCTGGATTGGTAATCCTTAAGAACATGGAGTCTGAGGACCAGAGTGAGGGAGGAGATTGGGTGTGTTGCAAGAGAGGGAGATGTCTTGTGCTGGGACCTGCAGGAGTCCTTAGGACGGACCACCAAGTGAGAGTCCTTGGCTCCTCACAGAAAAGAATTCAAGAGCAAGCCAGAGTAAAGGGAAAGCAAGTTTTTAGAGATACACATTCCACAGGCAGAATGCTGTCCTTCTCAGAAGGCGGGAGCAGTGCCAGGTCGTGGGGTCGATGGTTTTTATGGGCTAAGTAATTTCATAGGCTAACGAGTGGGAGGAATATTCTTGCTATTTTGGGGAAGAGTGGGATTTCCCAGGAATTGGGCCGCTGCCCACTTTTGCCCTTTTATGGTCCTCCTGGATATTGCCGTGGCATAAGGGGTAGTGATTTTTAGTATTACAGTGAAGGTATAATGAACTAAAGGCCAGTGACTGGACTATTCTCAAAGCCACCTTGGTTTCAGCTGTTTCTAGCCAGTCTTAATGGATCACGGTAGCTGAGCCCCTTCTTCATTATCTAGTGTTTGTGTCCTGTCCCTTCCCCTTCTGTCTCAGGTGGAAGAGTTAAAGAGTCTGAGGTCTCCAAAACCTAGAGCTCTGACTCCCCAGTTTTCTTTTGTTCTGCCAATCCAATGTGACTCATTTGAAACTTTAAAAATAATTCAGAAAAACATTTCCAATACACCTTGTAAATTCTGCTAATTGATCTTTCCGGGAATTGACATTTGGCAAATAGGCTTTTCTGTGATTTATGTAGAGCCCCTGCTGTCAAAGGGATCCCAAATGCAAATGGAAGATAATGATATTACCTATAGCAAGTTTCAGGTCAAAAATTGCCTTAAATAAATCTGAATCTCAAAACAACCCACTGAGGATTGCAAGGATTATTATCCCTGTTTAATATCCCTACTTAATACTTGAAGGTTCAGAGAGGCTGAGTGATTTGCCCTCAAAAGGCAATGAAAATGGAGGCATCGGGACTTGATTCTGGTGTTGTGGCTTATAAGGCCAGTTAGTGTTTTTCCATTAAGCCATTCTGAAGACACACACTTTGTATAGATAATTTTAATTTTAGATTTCTGAGGCTGGGGGTTGGGGGAATGGAGGATGAGGGGTGAAAGAGTACTATCGTTTGCTTAATTGATGACACATTTCTGTATACTTGTGCTTAGTAAATCTGTCTTATAAGGAATTATTCCAAGAAGTTTTAAACATTTATTTTTATAGACGCAAATTAACTTGTATACTATTAGTTTAAATAATATTAGTAGAATGTTATTTTTGTATATGACAGCATTAGATAATACTAAGTGCTAATCCTTGGATTTTATTAGCTCACAGCCCTATTCTAGATGCCCTTTTCAAGTTTTCAGACTTGGCAGGGTCACACAGCGTTTTCCTGTTTAAGACTCCTATTTATCTTAAGACAGAAAGAGGTTCTGTTGGTTCTCACATTAAAGAGAAATTCCCATTTCCCATTAATATATTCAAATACATTCACTTCAAAGATACCTATACTGCTAAATAGATTCGCCACTGTGTTTTACTGTTCCCTATTTTAGGACTTTACTTTTCAGAAATAGCTGTAAAACTTTAAGCATTATGAAAATATTTCTGAACCCATCTTAAAACATTTACTATTTACTATAACTGTCATTAGTTATAGCTTCTAAAATGGGTTAATTGCACTTCAAGACTATAGCATTTTATTGGTTTTATTTTTTGAAAGCTGCTTTATGTTTCCTAGTTTAATGGAGGATAAGTCAGTCACATGTGATGTTGTGCATATACTGGATTTAAATGTTTGGTGCTTGCTTTTGACAACTAGGTGAAGAAGATCTATATACTAGATCTAGATTTATTTTTGAAATTGAAGAATCGTGCTTTTAAAATTATTGTGGGTAGCTTCAGTTTGTATCATAGTGTACCAGCACTAATACATTACTGGTGTCACCTTATATGATGTATGAAAATATTAGGTACTATGGTATTGGTGAAATTTTTTCCCCCTGTGTATCTTTTTTTTTTTTTTGGCGGTACACGGGCCTCTCACTGTTGTGGCCTCTCCCGTTGTGGAGCACAGGCTCCGGACGCGCAGGCTCAGCGGCCATGGCTCACGGGCCCAGCCGCTCCGGGGCATGCGGGATCTTCCCGGACCGGGGCATGAACCCATGTCCCCTGCATCGGCAGGCGGACACCCAACCACTGCGCCACCAGGGAAGCCCTCCCCCTGTATATCTTATTCGATTTAATCCAAAGCTAAGTCTTTCTACTGGTACTAGATATGTCCTTTACATCACAATGAGAGAGTCTAATAATAGTGTACAAAAATTTACATCGAAACTAACAAAAATACAAATGGCCTCGTTTATCTTTGCAGTAGTTAAAGGAGACAAACGAAAATGCAAAGTAGTGACATGCAGGATAAAAAACATGCAAACCTTATTTTCCTTGCCGAGCATAGCTTGTTCTATCATGGGTTTTATATGAACATACTTTGAAATGAAATGCCATTAGTTAAAAAACAAAAAATCAGAAGTACTAACCAAGTGGCAGGCTCAAAACATAATCTTTGTATTTTAGGTATGTCTCAGAGGCATCTGAATTGAAAATTGAGGTATTGAGTGAATATTTTATAGCAGCTATCTGTTTTTTAAATCTAGGCTTCCTTCTTAACTCTAAAATTCTTAATCTAATTTGTGCTACGTTCTACACTTTAAATTTCTTAAATTTCAATTTTATATTTTATGATTAGTCCCTCTTTCTGTTTTTTTAGAATATCTCTCTAAGATAATTAGAAATTTATACCTACTCAGAATTTCTCTGAACTGTTGGTACAGTCAGATGGTTTTTCTTCATTTAATCAATTAGAGACACTATAGTATGATTAAATTCATGTTTAAATGTATTTTACCCAAATTAGAATTGAGAGCTGAGGTTCTAGCTTTGGCATTAAAACCCCAAACATTTCTAACCCTTACTGTAATACCCTTCAAATTAGGACTGGGTTTATTATGTATGTAGCTTATGAAAGCAAGGTTTATGTAGCCTTCTGGTTTCTAAATAAATATGATCCATACTGAGAAAGGAATATGTTTTGTTGTATATTCATTTATTAAATATACATTTTTCCATTGAATACTGTGCAAGCAGATGCAGCAGTAGACAAGTACAGCATAGTCCCTGTCCTCATGAAGACAGGGGAGACAGATATAAAACCAGTATTCATTTTAATTATCCTAAGTGCTCAAAGGAGACATCCAGGAGATTAAAGGAACCTAGTTTGGGAACACAGGGAAAACTTCCCTGAGGAATTGATATTTAAGCTGAATCTTTAATGATGAATAAGGATTAGACAGACAAAGAAGGTAAGAACATTTTTCAATGTGGGCAAGTTAAAGTCTAATATTTAAAAAATTATATAAATAGAATCAGAGATGGAGGATAATTAAAGCTAAAAATTTAAGCTGTTTAAACATTGTGAGCTCTACAACAGCATGGAAATAACAAAATATGCTAATGTTAGAACCTTGCTGACGACTAATCTTACTGAATCTAGATTTTATTTTGAATGAAGCTCTAGGCCACACTTTGGTTCAATTTTAGGAAGGAAATCTAGCAGCCAGCCAAATGTCAATGGCTACTTTGTTTTTTGGCTGTGCTGGGTCTTCATTGTGGCACGTGGGTTCTTCTTTGTTGTGGCGTGGGGGCTTCTGTAGGTGTGCCGCACAGGCTCCACAGCGGGCAGGCTCAGTAGTTGTGGCGTGTAGGCTCAGTTGTTGTGGCACATGGGGTTAGTTGCCCCGTGGCGTGTAGGATCTTAGTTCCCTGACCCAGGATCGAGCCCGTGTCCCCTGCATTGGAAGTCGGATTCTTAACCACTGGACCACCAGGGAAGTCCCTCAGTGGCTACTTTAAGAACAAAATGTGGGGAGGAGCTTCAAGATGGCGGAAGAGTAAGATGTGGAGATCACCTTCCTTCCCACAAATACATCAGAAATACATCTACATGTGGAACACCTCCTACAGAACACCCTCTGAACGCTGGCAGAAGACCTCAGACCTCCCAAAAGGCAAGAAACTCCCCATGTACCTGGGTAGGGCAAAAGAAAAAAAGAAAAAAACAGAGGCAAAGAATAGGGACGGGACCTGCACCCGTGGGAGGGAGGAAAGGTGAGGGAGGAAAGGTTTCCACACACTAGGAAGCCCCTTCTCGGGCTGAGACTGCGGGTGGCGGAGGGGGGAAGCTTCGGAGCAGAAACTGACACACCACTGTAAAGCAATTATATTCTAATAAAGATGTTAAACAAAAAAGGAACAAAATGTGGAAAAACAAACACTTAACAAAAACTAAACCATTAACATATGTGTGTGTGGAATGGAGGGGGAGGATAGATTCAAACATGAAAGACCCTTATAAGAAGCCAGTGTGATACTGAATTCTCCATGTCATTTATTAACCAGGCTACCCACGACTGGGTGTCTGACCTTTTGACCCAAGTAACTCATAATTGAAGTGTTTGCTAGATAATTTTCATCCAACAACAAATTTCAGTGTTTCTGTTCTAGGTAACTGTATGCTTGGGCCCCCTGGGTGATAACAGGTGTCTTATTAGCTGCCTTCAGACGCCCCAGTTCTCACAAAGTTAAATAAGTTGTATGGCTGTCAAATGAGTTAAGAGAAGATTTAAAAATAGAATTCAAGTTTGTGTGTGTTTGTGATGCACTCTTACTGTGGTGACACTGTCTTTCAAATTTGTGTTGTTTTTCAGTAGCACGTCCTAATTAGTTAGATTTGTATACTTCAGAAGAGTTGAATGTTTATTTGTTCTAAGATTTTTTTAAAAAGGAGGAAAAAAAAAAAACTTGTTCAGAGGCAGAGAGGGGAAAACACAAGAAACTTTCTGATAATTCAAAGCTGCCTGTACCAACTCATTCACTCTTTCAGCAAGTATTTATTGAATGTTTCTGGTGTATGGTATTGAAGGGGTAGCCTTAAGAAAGAAAAAACATGCTCTTTGCCCTTGAGGAGTTTTCAATATAACCAGTGAAATGAAAGATATGCACATTCTCATCAGACCATGAGATGGAAACAAGTATCCTTCTGAATTCAGGGTTGGTTTTGTTTTGTGTTGTTTTTATGTTAGGGAGAGATTGAAAATACCTTAGTATTTCATTTCTGATGTATTTTACATGAATATAATGTGAATGCTCTTTGAGTATACACGTTACAGCACTTGTTGGAACTTTCTGCAAGTTTATTTACATCATCCGCAGGTGTGCATTCTTTCCATTTGTATAGGAA
>NW_006783121.1:2208030-2213550 GCF_000442215.2 Lipotes vexillifer | reverse complement strand
AGTGAAAAATACACTCAAGAATAATAGTTACCTATTTTTAAAAATGTTCAGAAATTGCAAACTATTACTTTAACAGAAAGATTTATCATAGCAGTGAAAGTTCCAAACTCCTATTTCTAAAGCTACTGTCCATATCTCAAGGAAACACTTAAAATCCACTTAAATACAGATTTCTAAAAATTTTCCTGCAATGTATGTTAAATGCCCATAGAAAAATCCATCTTTTAAAGGTACCACACCAAGTAATCTTAATTGTGTTTCACATAGTTATTGAAACTTATGCTGATTTTATTTTGTAGTTAGACGTTTCTTCCCATTCAGACATCCCAGTTTTTCTTTAAAAAGGCTTTTCTACATGATGTAGAAGAAAACACTGACCAAGAGTAGCCTAAACAGTTGGGATCTGTTGTTTCCAGGGAGAAGTTGTGTGAGTTCAGCATCACACTCAGCTTGCTTGGACATTGTTTTCTTTGTTCTGTTCTTATCTGCCCTGAATATCACACGTGGTTGTTATGAGGATTAAATGGCATAATATATGTGAAAATGTTTGTAAGTTATAACTTGCTATGTAATGTCAAGTACACTTATTATAAGGAAGCTAAGCTATAAGTGTTTTTATCCAGTAGAGGAAGTTAACCCTGTGCGTGCTATAAAAAAACAAATCTGAATTTCTCTTCCTGTTAAAATGATTTATTGTTATGTCACAGTAAATGTTTGAAGCAAAGTATATACCTATAAGAATTCTTTTTTGCTGATATACCAATGATAAAATCTTTGATGGATACAAAGGTATTTTGTAGTATGTGAAGTAAAATGACAATGTTCATTTGATTCTTTTGAAGCACATATATAGATAGCTTTAATTTTGTATTCCAGGCTACTAGAGAAAGTGATTCACAGTGTATACAAGTTATTTCTGCTATGTATTGGCCCATTTCAGCCTTGAGGCTACTGTGACCACCGATGTAATGGCCCATGGTGAAAAGGGAGTAAATTGACAGCCATGAGTCAAAGTTTTGGAACTTGGTTCAATTCCATGTGGGGTGGCTATAGATGAAATCAAGGTTCAAAGAGATGTGGGAAGGTGGCATTTGATCTGGCGCATTGACAATATCCAAGGAGTCTTATGATGTGGTAGTTAGGATGCAGCTACTTGACCTTCTAGACAGACTTTGGCAGCATTGTGGTTTCAGGTAATCAGTGGTTTGGAGGAAAAAGACTTGCCAAATTTTGGGGTTCATAATGTAGGGTGCTGTCTTCGATTCCTAGGGGAAAAGGTTAGCATGATGCCAAGTTAGCTAGGGTTCAGGGCAAGTTCCTATCCCAGCAGGGGATGTTTACCCTAAGTATATTGGGCTTTAGACTCAGGACAGCAAAGGTGAATCTCGACACCACTTATAGGCAGTGATGAGGATCCTAAATACTTTGAGTTTCCTTGGTCATAACCGAGCCTGCAGATTGAAGGAGTCAGTGCTTGGAAGTAGCCAATATAAACCCGATAGAACACACTAGCACCATGAAACATGCATCTGCAACATTACAGATATGTTTACTTCTCTCTGCTTTTGTTGACTTATAAGGGTATTGATTGATATAACCAAGAAAAACTTGAAAAATACCCCTAAAGACAATAGGACTCTGGACTAGAAATCGAAGAGGCTAGAGTCACAGGTGTTGTTTTTGTCTCATCTTCCAGCTGAAGGGTAGAATTTTTTTTTTTTTTGCGGTACGCGGGCCTCTCACCATTGTGGCCTCTCCCGTTGAGGAGCACAGGCTCCGGACGCGTAGGCCCAGCAGCCACGGCTCACAGGCCCAGCCACTCTGCGGCATGTGGGATCTTCCCGGACCGGGGCATGAACCCATGTCCCCCGTAATCGGCAGGCGGACTCTCAACCGCTGCGCCAGGGAAGCCCCTGAAGGCTAGAATTTTGAGGGTCAGGAGGAGCAAGAGAGTAATTTGCTGACTGTGTACCTAAATTAAATATTAAATTCTCAGTTTGATATTTAGTAAAGTGATTTGCTTCAATAGCATTTCTTTATGACAATAATAACCAGTTAAAGAACACAATGAAATGGTTAAGATGGTAAATTTTTTATGTTATGTATGTTTAACCACAATTTTTAAAAAAGAACACAATGAAAAATATCTCATTCAAAATAGTAATAAAGTATAAGATGACTTGAATGAACTTAATAGATGTATATAATCTACATAAATAAATCTACATCACTTGGAGAGCTATAGAAAAAGTGAGAATACATGTAAGGACAATACAATTCGAGACGGGATGAATAAAGACCATAAAGATAAAAATTTCTCTTTTTAAATATATACATTTAACCTAATTATAATGAAATAAAAACAGACATTTTAACTGAATTGAATATGACAAGATTGTTATATATATGGAAAAAGAAACTGGCAAGAATGTAAAATACCATTTTGAGAACCAGGGACAATATTTTGGTGGCAGGGGAGAAGAAAGAGAGAGAGAGAGAGAGAGAGAGAGAGAGAGAGAGAGAGAGAGAGAGAGAGAAAGGAAGAGAAAGTGTTTTGTAAGGGTATAATATAAGGAGAGGAGATAGGCATCCCAACACCGTTCATTAATCTGCCTATAAGTCTCGGGGAAAAAAATAGGTCCATAAGTCATATTGTATACCAAAATCAGAGAGAGATTAAAAGTAAACAGCAAAGTGAAAACTTTGTAAGCTTTGAAGTAATTGAAGTTACAAAAGAAAAGGTTTACTCCTTTGAATAAATAAAAGCTAAACTGTATGGAAAATATAAAAAATAAAACACTGAAAAAATATTTACAAGTTTATCACACAAGGGATCAATGTTGTTAGTATCTAAGTACTGCATACAGCGTGATGGAGACATTTAGTTTTGGATAGATAAATCTGTAAAAGAAATAGATAATTCACATAAGTGGAAATAAAATCAGGAAAATGGGGAAAATTTTAACATACCAACTGAGAAATGCAAATTTTGAAAATGAGGTATCATTTTCCACCTATTTAATTGGAGCAATAAGATTGACATTACCTAATACGGTGAAATTTGTACCTTACTGTATTGTGCTGGTAGAATTAAATCTGTTTGAAAAACAATTGGACAGAATATACAAAATGCTTATACCCTGTGACCCCTGTTATATAGTACTTCAGAGAATTTATCCTGAGGAAATTATCCAAAAGAAGGAAAAAGAGATTCCTTGCAGGATTGTTCATACTAATGGAAAATCAAGGTGGGTGGAAACCTTAATTCCAAGAAGAAGGGAATGCCTAAATTATGGGCCAGACCCTTAGGAGAATATTATCTAGGTACTAAAATGACTTATATAGGCTGTGTAGAAAAATGAAAGCATTCATCTGATACAATGGTTAAAAGAAATTACGTGAGTGTGTGATGTATGCTTTCAGCTATTACATTTTAGTAAACCTATGATCAAAGATTAGATGGCAGTGTAAAAACTAGTGTCTGGTATGGTGGGATTTTTAATGATTTTTTTTTTTTTACCTTCTCCTTGCCAAACTTATTTTTAAGGGGGTGTAGAGAAAATAAAAATGGCACAGACTTCTAAGAATAACATTGGGAATGCTAAACTGTGCTGCTTGACAACTTGTATTGATCAAGTTCTGTGGACCAGGAACCACTTCAAGTGTTTTGCATGCATTCTCTCATTCTGAAATGAGAGAAGGCTGAAAGAGAGAAGGTTTGTTGGGGTATACTTGTCTCCAAATCATTGAAGGGCTGTGACAGGAAAGCACAATTAGAATAGTTATCTTCTATTCCATCCTCCATGAAGCCTTTCTTGACATCTGGATCCTGTCCTTCTGTGTTCTCATACAACCCTATGCTACCCCCTTTCTACTCATATTACTAGAAAGTAAGGACCACCCTTGTAGAGCTTATTGTCTACTTGGTTTACTCCTAGATCCTCAGTTTCAGCAGATTGGGCCCATAGGAGCTGCTCAATATGTATCCATTGAATGAGTCTCTTTGGTTTTGACCTACAGTGAATATTGTAAACTCCTTAAGATTTGTATTTTCAACTTCCAATTTGAGCACCGTCTTCTTAATCATCAGTTTGTTAACACCAAGCACAAATGCCATACACAGTGCATCTTCAATAATGGTTTGAAATGAATGAATAACTCAGCATTTGAATGAATGAATCATTGTAATGGTGACACCTCCCTGAGGTTAATAAGCATTCTTCCCCTCTTTAAGTTCCTTGAAGGCAAAGACTGTCTCATTTGTCTCTGTTTTACCTATGGAACCTAACATAGTGACTTATACATGGTAGACACTCAGTGGATAATTACCTTGAGTTCCCAAGATTGAACACTAGCTAGAAAGTTCCAAGTAATGCTAGTGTTAATTAGTTGATCTTGACCATGTCTGGAATTTGAACTTTAGCTAGATTTCTCTGTATATTTATGTATGTGTGCCTGTATGCATATCATGTCAACATACAATATTTAAAGGTAGAAGACTGGTTTCATATTCACTTATACTACTTAGTGACCATTAAAATGATGCCCTCACCCTACAAATAGTCAAAATTCTCTTCTCATTGTTAGGTTGTTGATTTGTTTTACTGTGGCTGTTTTTGTGTTGATCTTGCAAGGGATCCTGGGTTGCTCTGTAACTTTTAAGGCAAAGTCCAGGGCTTGTCCTAATCATTCACTGTGTAATCAATGAGAGCATATTAGGATTTGAGAAAGAATTTTTAACTGAAGGAAATATGTGTGGGAAACCCTTTATGGGGAAGGTTCTTTTTTCTTTTTTCTTTCTTTTTTGCTTGATCATAGAACTTCAGGTGACATGTAATCCATATTCCTTCACCTCTTCCTCCTCTCATCAATGTGTTTTACTTATAAATGTCTGCCTATAGAGATGTGTCTTGAGGCCTGTTTTAACAAACAGAAGGTGATACATATATGAATAAACATCCTCTTAGTGATTGAGGTTGAAAGTGTACAAATCTTTGGTTGAAGCAAGAGAGATTGTTCCTGCTTTGTGAGGGAAGGGTTTTCTTTTGTGTCCTCAAGTTTCTTTATTCCTTTCTTTTTTTTTCTGTATTATTTTGTGTCTCTCCTTTATTATTGTTTTCTTTCACCCCTTATCTCTTTTACTCTCACCTTTTGTTTACTCAAGCCTTACACCTATGTATATGAGTAAATTCAACCAAAGCAGATGGTAGAGCTTTCTTTTAAAAATATTTAATATATTTTAATTACAAAAGTAATCATCTTAAATTTAGAAAATCTGGAAGCACAACAAGTTTTGAAGAGGAAAATATACATCTAAAATTCTATTAGTTGGGGATAATTACCATTAACATTATCATAGAGTACCATTTGAATGATAGAAACATTTTTACATAATTGAAATCATACTGTACAAAGAGTTTTGTTTCTCATTTCAGATAGCAGTGACTCAAAGATATATTTCCCCATCATGAAAACATTTTAATGGCTGCATAATATTCCATTTTAAGTAGATGCCATAGT
>NW_006783121.1:2197398-2208020 GCF_000442215.2 Lipotes vexillifer | reverse complement strand
TCCCTACATTTGATCTCTTAAAGTATTTACAAGTTTCCTTTTCAAAAAAATGATGTCTTGAATATCTTAGAGCATAAAGCTTGGTCTACAGTTCAGATTATTTCTGATGATAGATTCCTAGAAGCAGCATTACTAGGTCAAAGAGAATGCATACTTTTTCTTGTGGCTCTTGGTTCTTCTTACCAGATGGCTTTCTAGGAAGATTATGCCAAGCCTTCATCTTGCTAGCAGCATTGTGAAAGAATTTCTATCTCACCCCATGGGCAGGGTTTTTTTTGGGGAGGGGGGATGGACTGGCTTTTTAGTTGCTTTAATTGTATTCTGTGTCAATAAGTGCATAATTTCTGTATAGCTGTGTGTACTGAATCATCAAGTGAATCCATTAAACAAAGTATGTTATTTTACGAACACATTTGAATCTTACACAATGTATTTTGAAGGCAGTAGTCACCTGTTATGTTTTTTCTATACTTGGAATCTTTTCTTTTGCTGAGTTATTACTCTGTGATATTGCACTACTCTGTTAAATCCCAAACTAAAGCAATTAATTTTTTTCTAAGTTCAGTATCTTTGTGGCTTTGACAACTGAGCCAGGACTTTGAAGAGTCAGTGATCCTGGATAGTATTTTAGGACAATGAGAAGTGCCAAAGGCATAAGAGAGAAAGACTAATGGATAGAACACTGGACTAGAAATCAGATGCCCTAGGTTCTATTCCCAGTTCCATTTTTTATTGTGTATCATGGCCAAATTTGATGAAAGAACTTGTGCAATCTGTAAAACAGGGATAATGCGTCTCACCTTATAGGGATGCTAGAGAGATTAATGCAATATATTTTTTCTAATACATTTGTGTTCTTCAAAGAGAATTCTAACATTAGAGATCAAAAACTAAGGTCAATGTAAAACTTGAAAGTAGAAGTTAATTTTTATACTTTCAAACTTTTATATCCCTAATTTAGTTTGTTAACTTAAAGCCTTTATTGGTTATTTATACAAAGTATAGATTGACTGCAGTATTTCCCCAAATGTGGCAAAAAGTGATACTGGGTTTATGAACAGTTAGTTTCTACTTTAAAATTTATATCATTTTCCATATGTTCTTCTGTATTTATCATATATTACATTAAAATGAAAGAAGGAGAATCAATTCTTTAACAAAACCCACCATGAGTTAATATGGTGAGTCTAACAATAGTAGACAAGTATTTTGCTTTGCTAGTTTATGATATTTTTATTTAAGAAATGGTCTATGAATCAGTGGCATGAAAAAGAATTTCTTTATCCTCATTGTTTGAGTCAGTGTTTTTTTCTGAATTTGGCAAAGTTCTGTCTGTAAATTGATCTCCCTTTTTCTAATCTAGAATAAGTATTTTCTAAAAATAGTAGAAACCTTGGGATGAGTAGAAGAGTTAGGTGACAAATTTGAATAACCCCTAAGGCTCATTTAGAAATTTTCATTAAAAACTCGCTTGGTAAAGAAAATGCTATTCAACCTGACTTAGAGCTCCTTGAGGACAGGGGATGTTGCCTTAGACATCTTTGTATAGCCAGTGCCTAGCATATAGTGGTACTTAGTAAATCTTTAATGAGGAAATTAATCTGCAGGTTGAGATAAGATATAAAAGTAATGCATAAAGGTCATCTGCTTCCAAGAAAAATAATATGCAGTAGGAGCTAAAATGTTCCTTGAAATAATATCTTAGATAAAAATAACATTCCACACATGTACCACACTTTTCTAGAATTCAAAGCATTTACCACTCTTTAAAATTCACATTTCTAATGTGGAAACTATGCTGGGTGAGGATATTTCAGATTGGTTCTATTTTGACCACCAAGAGCTCATACTTTGTGTAAAGCCATACAAGTTATTATTATCTGGGAGAAGAGTAGCACTTTTGCTCTTTAATACTTGTTTTAGTTTTGCTTTCAGGGACTTAGCCAGTTTGATAGTGAGTCTGTAGCAATTTTCAGTATTCCAAGGGAAACTCTGTTTTTGAATGCCTTGGAATGTCGGTAATGTTTCAAACTGGTTTTAATTTGGGGGGCCATATTTAGTGGTAATGGCATGTACCATTTTTTTGAATTGTCACAAATTGTGATATCTACATCAATACATTTATTAGTGTATATGATATTTCTCATAAAAATGCTTCCCTCCACCCTGCATGCAGATTTGTGTGCTTCAATAAATGAAGAAATATAGTGGAGGAAAGAAGCCTCGTCCCTCAACCCTAGGATTTTGTAGAGTTCTAGTAATGTAAAATATATATCACACATTGAAGAATGTGTGATATTACATAAACCATTGAAGAATTACATAAACCATTACAAAAAAGTCACTGCCCTTGGGGAAGTCTGCTGAATAAATAAAACCTATAGTGGCTTGTGGATGAAGGGAAGAATTATTGAGAATAATAATGGGGCAGTACGTAAACTCGGGAGTAAGTAATATGTTTACCTCTGGACAGAGAATAAATTAAAAATTTGGCAAGTCATATGGGACTCAGGGTCTCGATGGAATATCACTTTTGGGGAGAGACTTATGCTCTCAGGGGTGTGTGTGCTTCTACCCCATATTTGGTCTTGATAGTGGCCACTCTCTTTCACAGGCCCCAGGCAGTATCTTTAATCCTTATTTTGTCCCAGAATTGTGGAATGTTCAAGCTGCACATGACATTAGAAATCATATTCTAGCCCCTCATTTTCATAAGAGGAAGAAACAGATTGGCCCGGAGAATCTGTGTATGTCTCACAGCACAAAGCAAACGATGGCTGAGCCAGGTTTAAAATCTAAGTGTCATGACTTCCACTCCAGTAAGTTGCCCTCTTTAGCATACTGCCTCCTTAGTATTACTGGTGTTGTGTTTTAATTGGCAACTTAGACTAGCACAGTCTCTCGCACCACATTCTGCTCATCTAAAATGATACATGTGGGTTGTCAACTGGTCAGATCAAATGGACTGATTTATAGATCCCAGTGTGATGAAAAAGGAGAGTTGATCTTTGTGATCCTTACACAAAGGAGGTTTGCGTAAGATCAGGAATCTAGAGATTTGTTTCCAGGAGTCACAGAAGATATAGCTTTCTAAAAGTAAGGGAGTCTGACTGAAGCTGAGAAGTTTGTTCTCATTGCAGGTAAATGAGTATATCGGATATATATATACTAGGCAGTATTTTAGGAAAACATGCCACAAATTTTATCAAATTTGTGTCTCATGAAAAATCACCTGTAACTTATCTACTTTCCAGATCTGGTGTACATCTGTGTTTACGTGTATGTATATTTTTGTGTATTTAAGCAGCGTAGTTGAAAGCTCTTGTTGTGTATCCATCCATCCATTATCTCCTGTGTCTGAGCACTATGCTATGGACTGGGGATACAGCCCAAAAGAAGAGAAACAAAGCCCTTGCTGCCATGGGATTTATATTTCAGTGAAGGCGGACAGGTAATCAACAGATGAATAAACAAAGAATATGCCAAATAGTAATAAACAAAGAATATACCAAGTAGTAATAAGAGTCCCTAAAAGAGTGATGTGAGGTTTTTAGGTTGCTATTTTGATGGTGGGCTATGTCATGTAGGATGGCCAGAGAAAGCCTGTGTGAGGAGGTGGTATTTGAATAATGGGAAGAAGATAACCATGCACATATTCAGGAAAAGGGCTTTCCCAGCTGAGGGAAGAACATGTGTAGAGGCTCTAGTGTGGGAATGGGCTTGAGGTGTTTGAGTGCCAGATAACAGACCACTGTGGTTGGGAAGTAGTGGATAGGGATGGGATGGAATCAGATGAAGTTGTAGAGACAGGTAGGGGCAAAATTACACAGGGCTTTGTGGACCTCAGCAAGGAGTTCAAATGGACCAGAGTTTGTACGTCTACTACTTACGAACTGTGTGTGTGACTTCAGATAAGTTTCGTAACTTCTGTGAGCTTCAGTTTTCTCATTTGTGAATTGGGGATAATTATTCCTCTTCAGGATTGTTTACAAGGATTAGAATAATAAATGTTAAGTGAGTTAGTACAGTGACTGGAGCACAGTATGCTCAAGACGTTGGATGTTGATGACAATGCTAAGCAATAAATATCCATTGCATACCTAACTATGTGTTAGGCATAGTGCTGGATACCTTACATTTGTTTATATTTAAACTTTCAGAGCAATTCTGTAATATATAATGAAACTCAGAAAAATGGTTACACACAGTTAAACATTCCTAAGTAGCAGATATTGGATTCAAAATCAAATCTCCATGATTCTAAAGTCAGTTTCCTCCCACTATATTAAGGGAGTAAAGCAATTATAATGTGTTGGTTGGTTTTGTATGTAAATGCACTTTGTGACTATATACATGCTTTTAGAGATGAGATTAATCTCTGATGTTACATGCATATCTCTTGCCCCGCAGGAACTTTAATACCCGTTGACATTCCTCTCACTGCTTAGGATAATGTCTTGTTCCTTCTAGAAATACTCTCACTGTGTTTTTTAACTAAGTGGATCTGCATAACAATATGAATACTTGCCAACAACATGCCACAACTTTTGAAGAAACCTAAGGAATCTTCAGGTTTTTTGTTTTTGCAAGATTTCTTATTTTTTCTCAAAGACATACATCATATAGCAGCCTCTTCTTTTGAAAATGTTTTGCCCTCAGTTGTACTAGTTGGAAGTGTCAGAATAGTGCATTAACCTACTGAGCTCCATATGGCTGACTTTTTTGGGTTGTTTTGCCTCCTCTTGTTTTGTTTAAAGGAATGCAGAATTTGCAGCAGAGCCCTCAGACTGGTGTCAGATTTGGGTAGTGTAAATTGCTGTGTTTGGAGAGTAAACATGCGCTTTAAAAAATCACGCGGTGCACTTTTTATTCTTTGATGTACAAAACCCTCACTGAATATATTTGAGAAGTTGAAAGGCTCATTTATTTTGTGAAGAAGTTTAGAAAGACATTACTGCTTGTCTAAATTATTGAAGAGATTTAACATCAATGTTTTACTTTGGGTAGAAGAAGGAAATGAAGGCTTTTCGAGATGTGTGTATATGTCGGGTTGTTAGACTATATTCATTTTCTCTCTGAGAAGTAAATGACACACTAAACTAATAAGCCATTGTAGGTGAACTGTGAAGAAATGTTATTTTTAGAATAATTATTTTGATGAAACAGGAATGTGGGTTCTCTTACAATCAAATTCTCAACTTAGGTCTTTAGAGGTAAGAATGCTACCAGCTGAAACAGATGGTTGGTAATCTATGAAAGTAATGCCATCATATTGGGTAATTTGATCCTGCTGCTTCTATTGGCATAACCTCAAACTATAACATGATATATTATGTAGCGCTTATGAGCCAGAACATTGTTTGTGCTTTTATAAAAAAACTTTACGAAGACTACATGCTCTAGTACTAGCTCGGTATTCTTATCAGGGTGTTCTTTCAAGTTAGGCTAGGGCTTTGAACAAACAGTGTTTTGTGATATTCATTGTATATGATTTGAGAACTGGAATTGGTTCTCATGCTGCAGAGATGAATTATTTATCACCAAATGTCTTGAATAACTTGTAAATCCATCACTACTGTAGAAAATACAAACAAATGTTTAACTTTGTTAGGTAAACTCAGTCTTTTGAAATGAAACCAAAAGAGATCAGCTTCCAGGTATTCTTAGAGTTTACATATACAAACCTAAACAAATCATTCCTCTTTTAAACACTAACCAGAAGACTGTCCTCCTAAAATACTATTTGATCCCAAAGATATCAGTTTCTTTAATCAAACTGAACATTTATGGAGTAGCTGATTTCATTGTAAATAAATTGTCATTTTTAATGTTGCAATCATTTTTTTTAGAGACCAGATCACAAAAAGGGAAAACTGAGTATTCAGTTGCATATGTGCAAATTAAAATGTCCCCTCCCTTTCACATATTCTTGTCGATTTATAAAAGATTCTATTCTGTACTTCTTGCTGTCTGTTTCTAAATGTAAGCACTAATCAGATTTTCTTACTTGACCTTGTTTTCTCACTTTCTATATTTTCTGTGGGAATCTTGAACCAAACTTTATCACTACTAATATGGAGACAGTGTTGTTCCATGTTTAAGCACACAGGCCTCAGAGTCAGGATTTGGGATCAAATTCAGGTTCTTACTAGTAATGTGACCTTGTCCAAGTTCCTGAAACCTAAGTTTCTTGATCTGTAAAAATGAAGATAACATTATCACTTAGCTCAGAGGGGCTGCCTAAATCTGGGAAGCATGTTAATTCGTCCATCTTACCTGGCCTGGCATCCCCATTCACTTAGCTAGGTGAAGTAAGTCTAGGTCCTAAACAACCCTCTAATCCAGTCTTGTCTTTTTAACTGCAATGTTTATAGCTATCGCTTCATCATATTCTTCCCTAAACAAATCTACTGCTCCATTCTCTCCCCCAACTGCTTTTCTAAACACTGCCCAGCTCAAGCCATCATTTACAATACAGATATATTTGTCATTCCACAGCCTAAATCCTTCCAGTGCTTTTCTCTCACCTATGGCAATTTCTCGCCCCCTTTTAAAGGAAAAGCCTTCTCAAAGACCCCAGTGTTGACTTAAAATATTTTAATTAAACTGTTTAAATGTGTGCCAATGCAGAATAAGATTTACACTCTGCCGATAAGTCTTACACACTTTATAAAACAAATATACGTGTTAAAGAAAAATACAAAAACCAATTAAATTTAAATTAACATTATTTTAAGTGATAAATGATGTTCTGCACCTAAATTGTTATTTACAATGTGAAGATACTACAGTACAGGAAGGCATTTTTTTCATTCTCTGTGACTAGAGTGCCATAGGATGACCCAATTGTACCATCCGTTTGCTCCATCTGTGGTTAAATTTTGACTAGTCTAGCAAGCTGCAATGTCATTTGCTTTTTATTTGGTACAAATACATTGTTTTCATACTGAGACCATCTCTGTTCTCATTAGTCTGAGATAATGAAAGTCATCCTTCCCAGTAACAGTGTGATCCTAAATGCAAATGTGGATGCTGAAATTAGGTGGCAGGACTTGGGGGTAACATGGTTATCCCGATAATCTAGTTAATGCAGAGTTTTATCACATTATCTAATGAAATGAAACTGCAGAATTTTAAGTTATCTTACTCAAGTCAGAGACCATTAGGAATATGTTTGAGGATCCCAGTTTGAGAAACATTACCCCTGAGCTCCAGTTTTATTGATCTACTAGCAAGTTGGCAAACATTGTGCCTCAGTGTTTATTCTGACTTCTTACTAAAATAACTTTATCTGCCTTGGGTGAACATGTACTCACCTTTTACAGCTTGCCTGACCATCTTCCCCCAAATAAAATCAGACCATCTATCCTTCAAATTCCCATACCTCCCCATATCTACTTCTGTCATGGCACTTATCACATTGTTTAATAAGTCTGCTTATTGCCCCTCACCCTCACCTAAAGTGTAAGCTCTTTGATGGCAAGCGTATGTCTTAGCTTATATCTGTACTCCCAGTTCCTGGAACCTCGTGGGAACTCAATAAATGTTGAGTGGGACTATTCTAATATGAAAAAGACACCGTATGCAAAAGAGATAGATTATTTTGTGAAGAAACTGAAAATCTGACTAATCGTGTGTGTGCAGAGAATATGGCAGTCAATTAAAATTTTATATTTAAAAAAGAAAAGCTTGTGCTTTAGTACACAAATGGAGTCATATTCTGAGTCATAGATTTAAAAGGGCAGGACCTTCAAGATCATCTAGTTCAGTGGGTTTAAACTTTATTTAACATCAAAGCAGCTTATCCATAAGAAATCACATGTGGAATAGGAATATATAAAGCAGACAAACGTGCAAATGTCCTTATTCTTGGGGGAGAGAAGATATGGACACTCCCCCGATGAGCCTTCCTCTGTACACATCCCCTCTTCAGCCCCCAAAGCAGCCCCGAAAACAACTTAAGGAATTCTGTGAGCCCTCAGAATACAGTTTGAAAATAATCACCTTATCTGCCTAAGGTAGAAATACTTTCCTGAGCATTTCAGAAAGATAAGCAGCCCAACTCAGCATCACCTGAACAAGGTGACCGGAAACTACTCATTTCATACTACCAGTATTTCTTTCATTAGGCAATTTTAAAAGACATTTCTCATTAGATTAATGATAAAATAATATATAATGGCAGCAAACATTAATTGAGTACTTACTATATACCAGACATTATTGTATTTTACCTGGATTCTTATTTCATCCTTATAACAACTCTGAGGGTAGATACAATATTATTCCCATTTTGCAGATAAGGAACCTGAGGCCCAGGAGGTCAAGTAATAACTTGACTAAATTCACACAGCTTTTGAGGGTAAGGAATATTTCTGAAACTTTTACCCACCTTTCCTTTTTTTGTTATAATCCGACATCGAAAGCAAATTGTACTCCCTTGAAAATAGTTCTGCCCTGTCTTCCAAAAGGAACTCTCTATTTTAGATTCTAGCCAGTTTCTGACAATTATTTGCTAGTTAGATAGTCTCAGGCAAGTCGTGACTTCTCCATGGCTCAATTTTCACAGCTGCAGAAAAGAAAAATGGTTTTAGTAGTATCTTCCCCTGATGTTAGATTCAGATGCAAGAGTATATAGGAAAAGTTCTGAAAGCTGTTTGTGCTATAGAAATATAAAGCCTTTTTGATGTCTAAATCTATGAATCTCATTCAGTGCCGATGACACACATCCATTTATTTACATGTCAATCAGTCATAGATCTTTTACTTTGTTTTTCTATGCTTTGGATATTTTACTATTGATGCACCATTGATAAAGGTAGGCAAGGAACTGAATAAAATTCAGTGTGTTCATTTTGGCTGATAGCACTTAGTAAAATGT
This sequence comes from Lipotes vexillifer, assembly GCF_000442215.2. Taxonomy (NCBI): domain Eukaryota; kingdom Metazoa; phylum Chordata; class Mammalia; order Artiodactyla; family Lipotidae; genus Lipotes; species Lipotes vexillifer. The sequence continues at coordinate 2,199,139 of NW_006783121.1, read as the reverse complement.
TTACAAGGCTAGGGGTCTAAAAATAATAGGGAAATTTTTTGTTTTGTGGAAGGAATTTTTCTTTATTTCATTTACGATTTATAGCTTCATTACCTCCTTAAGATGTAGTTTCTATCTGGGCTATAGGAAACATTTATAATCTGCAAAAGTATTATTAAACTAGCTTTGTTACAGTATCTAAAGTTACTCTTAGAATTAGGTCTACAAATGGTAAAGCAGAGAGGGAAAACATTATACTTAAATATCTTTTCTTAAATTAAAAAATTTTAATTGAAGTATAGTTGATTTACAGTGTTTCAGGTATACAGCAAAGTGATTCAGTTCTATTTGTCTATCTATCTCCTTTTTCAGATTCTTTTCCATTATGTTATAAGATATCAAATATAGTTCCCTGTGCTATACAGTAGTAGGTCCTTGTTGTTTATCTATTTTATATATAGTAATGTGTATCTGTTAATCCCAAACTACCAATTTATCCCTTCCCCGCTTCCTCTTTGGTAACCATAAATTTGTTTTCTGAATATCTTAAATATCTAAATATCTTATTCTTAAATATCCTTGTGGTCTTTGCCCAACATAACAAATGCTGATGACGCTTTCCCTATTGTTCTTATCTTTAAATGGTATGTGAAGAAACTGGCTATGCCAGATAGATTGGTTATCCTATTGGACATTATCATTGGTCAAATTCTGTCCATTTTCTTGTTGTCTTTTGCATAGGTGAGCTTTCTCTATTTGAAAGGGTAGCGTACTTTTTCTCCCTTCATAGGGCAGAGGATAGAGTGAATGTAGTGCCACTACAAAATAGAGAAAACAGACGCCTGTAAGGGTTCTTAGCTTGTTTTGTACCCCGAGCCCCTTTGGCAGTCTGGTGAACCTATGGGCACCTTCTCAGAATCATGTTTTTAAATGTAAAGCACAAACTACATAGGATTAACAAGGAAACTAATTATATTAAAATATACTTATCGAACTATTTTTTAAACTTATGACACATTCCAGAGAAATAGAAACTTATGTTTGCACAAAAACCTGAGGACGGATGTTTATAGCGGTTTTGTTCATAATTGACAAAAACTGGAATCAACCCAAATGTCCTCAATGGGTGAGTGGCTAAATAACTGTAGTATATCCATACCATGGGCTACTACTCGGCAATAAACAGGAACAAACTATTGACATGTGCAGTTATTTGTATGAATCTCCAGGGCATTATGCTGAGTGAAAAAGCCCATGCCAAAAGGTTACTATTGTATGATTGTCTTTATATGACATTGACAAAATTATAGAAATGGAGAATGGATTAGTGGTTGCCAGGGATGGAGGGTTGTGGGAGGGATTTGAGTGTGGTTGTGAAAGGTAACATGAAGCATCCTCGTGGCTGTGGGAGTGTTCTGTATCTTGATTTTGGTGGTTGGATACAAGAATCTACAGGTGATCAAATTGCAAAGAACTTAAATAAGCACACACACACACACACACACACACACACACAAATAAGTGCAAGTAAAACTAAGGAACTCTCAGGATAGGTGGGTTTTCTCAATGTCAGTATCCCAGTTGTGATATTGTAATATAGTTTTGTAAGACATTACCACTGGGTGAAAACAAGGGTTTCTCTGCATTTCTCTTATAACTGGGTGCATATTTACAATTATCTCAAAATAGAAAGTTTAATTAAAAAATTGAGACAGTAATGGACTTCTTTACAAATTTTTTTTTTTTTTTTTTTTTTTTTTTT
>NW_006783121.1:2156791-2197283 GCF_000442215.2 Lipotes vexillifer | reverse complement strand
TTTTTTTTTTTTTTTTTTTTTTTTTTTTTGCGGTATGCGGGCCTCTCACCGTCGCGGCCCCTCCCGTTGCGGAGCACAGGCTCTGGACGCTCAGGCTCAGCTCACGGCCATGGCTCATGGGCCCAGCCGCTCCGCGGCATGCGGGATCCTTCCGGACCGGGGCACGAACCCGCGTCCTCTGCATCGGCAGGTGGACTCCCAACCACTGCACCACCAGGGAAGCCCCTTTACAAGATTTTTAAAATAACGAGACAAAGTGGCAGCTCGTATAACTAGTGGAATTTTAAAGAAATGATGATATTTTACTTTTTAAAAAAATATTAATTTATTTTTGGCTGCGTTGGATCTTTGTTGCTGTGCATGGGCTTTCTCTAGGTGCGGTGAGTGGGGGCTATTCTTCGTTGCGGTGCGAGGACTTCTCATTGCAGTGGCTTCTCTTGCTGTGGAGCACAGGCTCTAGATGTGTGGGCTTCAATAGTTGTGGCATGCAGGCTTAGTAGTTGTGGCTCAAGGGCTCTAGAGCGCACGCTCAGTAGTTGCGATGCCCGGGCTTAGTTGTTCCGCATGGCATGTGGGATCTTCCCGGATCAGGGCTTGAACCCGTGTCCCCTGCATTGGTAGGCGGATTCTTAACAACTGCTCCACCAGGGAAGCCCCTGATATTTTAATATACCACCACAAATGTGGTGTGTGCTGTGATAGGAAAATATCTGTGACTTCTGTTAGTCACAGTGGCCAAGTGGTAGGTGCTGCTTATACACTGTGGTCTGTTGCCTACATTCCTAATTGAAAGAGATGCTAAATTCAAGTCAGCAGTTACTGAAAATAAAGATGTCATTTTTCCCCTTCCAAGTTTGCGTACTCCCTGAATTGGGACCCAGGGTTAAGAAGGCCCTGGGTTACTTTCTATCTGTTTACATTTCATTATCTGATATATCTCTAGGGCCTCTGTCAAATAAAAGATAAACATAATGCTTAAGCTTTCTCTTAATCAAGTACAGTGGGTGGTGATAAGGTCTCATAAAAAATGCTAGTAGGTACACACTTTACAGTTTTAAAGATTTACTGGGTGTCCATTCACTCACATGCACGTTGTTCATTGTAATTGCTAAATACTAGTTTTAAAAGGCAAATATGGATAGATTTTTAATTTTTTTCTTTTGGCTGTGTTGGGTATTCGTTGCTGTGTGCGGGCTTTCTCTAGTTGCGGAGAGCAGGGGCTACTCTTTGTTGCGGTGCATGGGCTTCTCAGTTCAGTGACTTCTCTTGTTGCAGAGCGTGGGCTTCAGTAGTTGTGGGGCATGGGCTCAGTAGTTGTGCACGTGGGCTCTAGGGTGTGTGGTCTTCAGTAGTTGTGGCACACGGGCTCAGTAGTTGTGGCTTGTGGGCTCTAGAGCACAGGCTCAGTAGCTGTGGCGCATGGGCTTAGTTGCTCCACGGCATGTGGGATCTTCCCAGACCAGGGACCGAACCCATGTCCCCTGCATTGGCAGGTGGATTCTTGACCACAGCGCCACCAGGGAAGTCCCTGGATAGATTTTAAGTATGGAGTAGACCACATGTTTATTGTGTTTGATATGAAAAAGAAACATGTCAGACTGATTGCTAATTATACAGATTGACTAATTTTGAATATCATTAAATATTTTAATTAGCTTTCTCTAAGAAATCATTTAGTGGTGGTTTAACTTCTCATTGTTAATGTCTCTAAGAGTGTCTAGATCAGATAAGGCTGTTGTTTTACAAGAAATGAAGTTTAGTGTTTGGGGATCAACATTCTGCTTATTAAAATATCACCCTTTTGTTTCAGTCAATGATAAAAATTAAAATTTATTGTGTGTTTAACTGAGTAATTATTTAGTGTCATTATGAAGTATTTTCTTCCATACTCCAGAAATTATGTGTTTCACAACAAAAGAAATAACAATAAGGCCACAAAATTTAAATATGTGTTTCGGGTTTCCTTGTGTACTTGACATTTCTAATAGTACATGTGCTGAAAGAATGATTTAAGTATTCATTCTGTGATGGTTTTAGATTCTATAATTTGGGGGTGAAATGCTTAATCTGGTATTTAATATATAGAAGCTTCAATAGGTAAACAATAAATGTTTTCTCATAGAAAACCTTACACTTAAAACATTTTAGCTAATTATACGTAAATAAAGTTAGTCAGATTCTTTTGAGACAAATGGTATGTATAATCTGAAGAATGATGATGCTTTTACATTGTACCTCTTAATCCCCTTCACCTATTTTGCCCATCTCCTACCCACCCCCACATGACAACCACCACTTTGCTTTTTGTATCCATGAGTCTATTTCTGTTTTGTTTTGTATGTTTGTTTGTTTTGTTTTTTAGATTCCACATACAAGTGAAATCATACATTCTTTCTCTGTCTGACTTGTTTCACTTAGCATAATATCCTGTAGGACCAACCATTTTGTGGCAGTGGCAAGAGTTCATTCTTTTTATAGCTGAGTAATATTCCATTTATACTAGTAATCCATCTGTTCAGATTTTCTCTTTCTTCATGATTGAGTCTGGGAAGGTTGTGTGTTTCTAGGAATTTATCCATTTATTTTGTTTAATTTGTTGGCATATAATTGTTCATAGTAATCTCTTATGATCCTTTGTATTTTTGTGGTGTTACTTGTACCTTCTCTTTCATTTCTGATTTTATTTGGGCCCCCTCTGTTTTTTTCTTGATGAGTCTGACTAAAGGTGTATCAATTTTGTTTATGTTTTCAGAGAACCAGCTCTTTGTTTTATTGATCTTTTTAAAATTTTAGTTTCTATTTTATTTATTTCCTCCTTGATCTTTAGTATTTCCTTCCTTCTACCAACTTTGGGTTTATTTTCTTCTTATTTTTCTAGCTCCTTTAAATGTAAAGTTAGATTTGTTTGTTTGTTTCTTGGGATAGGCCTGTATTTCTATGAGTTTTACTCTTAGAACTGCTTTTCCTGTGTCCCAAAGATTTTGGAATATTCTGTTTGCATTTTTGTTTCAAGTTATTTTTTGCTTTCTTCTTTGATTTCTTCGTTGACCCATTGGTTGTTTAATAGCACATTGTTTAGTCTCCACACATTTGTGTTTTTTTTTTCCAGTTTTTTGCTTGCAATTGATTTCTAATTTTATATACTTGTGGTCACAAAAGGTGCTTGATATGATTTCAGTCTTCTTAAATTTATTGAGACTTGTTTTGTTACCTTACATATGATCTAAACTGGAGAATGTTCCATGTGCACTTGAAAACAATGTGTATTCTGCTGTTTTTAGATGCAGTGTTCTGTATATATATTAAGTTCATCTTGTCTAATGTGTTGTTTAAGGCTAATGCTTCCTTACTGATTTTCTATCTGGATGATCTATCCATTGATATAAGGAGGGTAGGGGTATTAAAGTCCTGCACTCTTATTGTATTGTTGTCTCTTTCTTCCCTTATCTCTGTTAATATTTGCTTTGTATATTTAGGTGCTTCTTTGCCTGGTGCATAAATGTTATAAATGTTATATCTTCTTGTTGGATTGACTCTTTTATTATTATGTAATGCCTTCTTTGACTCTTGTTACAGTCTTTGTTTTAAACTCTATTGTATCTGATACCAGTATTGCTACCCAAGCTATCTTTTTATTTCCATTTGCATTGTATATCTTTTTCCATCCCCTCATTTTCAGTCTGTGAGTTTCTTTAGGTTTGATGTGAGTCTCTTGTAGGCAGCATATAGAAAGGTCTTTTTAAAAAAAATCTATTCAGTTATACTATGTCTTTTGATTAGAGGATTTATTCCATTTAGAGTAATTATTGATAGCTATATAATTATTGTAATTTTGTTAGTTGTTTTTTGGCAGTTTTTGTAGTTCTCTGTTTCTTCTTCTCTCTCTCTTCCCTTGTGGTTTGATTGTTATGTTTAGATTCCTTTCTCATTTTCTTTTTTGTATTTACTATAATTTTTGTGTGTGTGTGGTTACTGTGAGGTTCACATATGACATCCTAAGTGTATAACATAGTCTTTTAAGTTAGTAGTAACTTAATTTGGAACACATTCCAAAACTTTATATTTTTACCCCCCTCATATTTTATGTTTTTACTGACACAATTTACATCTTTTTATTTCATACATCCCTTAACTAATTACTGGTTTTTCAAATAGTTTTACTTCTTTTGTCTTTTACCCTTCATACTTGCTTTATAAGTGATTGCTCCACTACCCTTATTATTTTTTCATGTTTTCCAGTGAGATTTTTACCTATTTATGTTTTCTTATTATTAATTAGTTCCTTTCCTTTTTAGCTTACCAAAGTCCCTTTAATATTTCTTGTAAGGCTGGTTTAGTGGTGATGAATTCCTTTTGCTTTTGCTTATCTGGAAACCTCTTAACTTCTCTTTCAATTGTGAATGATTACCTTGTTGTGTAGAGAATTCTTGGTTGGCAGTTTTTTCTTTCAGCATTATTAATATATCTTGCCACTCCCTTTTGGCCTGTAAGTTTCTGCAAAAAATCTGCTGATAGCATTATGGAGTTTCCTTTGTATGTAATAAATTGCTTTTCTCTTTCTCCTTTTAAGATTCTCTCTCTTTATCCTTTACTTTTACCACATTAATTATAATGCATCTCAGTGTGTTTTCTCTTTGCGTTCATATTATTTGGAATTCTCTGGGCTTCCTGGACCTGGATATCTGTTTCCTTCCTCAGATTCAGGAAGTTTTCAACCATTATTTCCTCAAATAATTTTTCTGGCCCCTTATTTCTTCTCCTTCTGGGACCTCTGTAATATGAATGTTATTCCACTTGATGTTACGATATGTTCTCTTATTCTGAGTATTACCTTTGGCCCGTGAAAAAGGTCTTAATTATAAACTATGTGTCCTGCAATGGGAAATGACAATATATGAATTTATCTCATGATACTACTGTTCTGTACAGGTTTTTATCTTACAGACCTTGAGTTGATAATATTAATATACTTTATACTATATTTTTCATGCAATTAAAATCAATTTTCAGTGCAAATTGCATATAAAATTATTTGAATCGTTATAATAAATATATTTATTTTAAAGTACCTTTTTTTATTTTGGGGAAATTAATTACTTACCTCTAATAACTTCCCTTTACAAGGTGTTTTTCTTATATAATAGGAGAGAAGCCATCTAAAGGTTTAGCAATACATTCAGCTTTGTATAACCCACCGAATACATCATTCTTAGAAAAAAATAGGTAGATCAACTTCTATCAGGCACTTGTTTTTTGTTTCCTTTTTCTACTGGAATTCATGGGACTTATGATGAGAAACTGGCTTTTCAATTTCTTATGCTTTTAAACTTATAGAAGCCTCTCAAAAGCACACTGTGAACCTTTGTAGATATAATTCCAAATTTGTTAATCTATAACATTGCTTTTTAAAAAAAATATCTTTATTGGTGTATAATTGCTTTACAATGTTGTGTTAGTTTCTGCTGTAAAACACAGTGAATGTATATATGTATAACATATATATATATATATATATATATATATGTATACATATATCCCCATATCCCCTCCCTCTTGAGCCTCCCTCCCACCCTCCTTATCCTACCCCTCTAAGTCATCACAAAGCATGGAACTGATCTCCCTGTGCTATGTAGCAGCTTCCCACTAGCCATCCATTTTACATTTGGTAGTGTATATATGTCAGTGCTACCCTCTCACTTCTTCCCAGCTTCCCCTTCCGTGTCCTCAAGTCCGTTCTCTATGTCTGCCTCTTTATTCCTGCCCTGCCACTAGGTTCATCAGTACCATTTTTTTAGATTTCATTTATATAGCATTGCTTTTTCAGAAAACTGTAGTGAACAATAACACACTCACTTGATTAAAGTAGCCTAAGAAACCTGACTACATTAGGGTTTATAAATCATGGTCAATAACAGTAATGGCATTACTGTTTTCATGACAGTGATATTGTCCTTTCTATTTGAAGATCATACCACTGATAGTAATCGTTATTTTGTGCACACTGTAGTTGAAAAGACCTGTGTACAATCAATAGTTTTTCCCAGTGTCTGCAGTAAGACACCTTTACAGCCTAGAACTGTGAAGCCTTTCCTCAATTTATAAATAAATCTGTATTTACATTAAAGAATGACAGGTCATACACAGACCAAGTCAATTTAAAATCAGAAGTGGTATCTCTACTGCAAACTTAAAATATTCTTTTTAGAATATTGCATGTTTGGTGTTTTTTTTTTTTTGACTCAGGAATTGCAATCTTGGGCATTTATCCAAGAGACTTGAAGACATACAAAAACTGAACATGAATATTGATAACAACTTTGTTCATAATAACTAAAAAAATTAGAAACAACTGTCATTCAATGGATAAATGGTTAAACAGTGGTACGTCATTGCCACAGAATACTACTCAGCAATAAAAAGGAAAGAGTCATCGATTTGACAACTGGGATGAATCTCCAAGGAACAATGCTGAGTGAAAAAAGCCAATCCCCACTTGATCATGGTGTATAGTCCTTATTAAATATGCTGTTGAATTCAGATTGCTACTATTTTGTTGAGAGTTTTTATATCTATATTTATATACTGGTCTATAGTTTTCTTTCCTGTGATGTCTTTGTCTGGATTTGGCATCAAGGTAATACTGGCTCTGTAGAATGAGTGAGGAAGTGTTCCCTCCTCTTCTATTTCTTGGAAGAGTTTGAGAAGAATTGGTATTAATTCTTCTTTAGAGTTTCATAGAATTCACTATTTTTTTTTTTTTTTTTTTGTGTTATGTGGGCCTCCCACTGTTGTGGCCTCTCCTGTTGTGAAGCACATTCTCTGGACGCGCAGGCTCAGCAGCCATGGCTCATGGGCCTAGCCGCTCCACGGCATGTGGGATCTTCCCAGACCGGGGCAGGAACCCGTGTCCCCTGCATCGGCAGGTGGACTCTCAATCACTGTGCCACCAGGGAAGCCCAGAATTCACTATTGAAACCATCTTGTTCGGGACCTTTCTTTATTGGGAATTTTTTTAAATTACTGATGCAATCTTTTTACTTATTGATGGTCTGCTGAGATTTTCTATTTCCTCTTAAGCCAGTTTTGGTAATTTGTATGTTTCTAGGAGTTTTCCATTTCATCTAGGTTATCCCATTTGTTGGCATGCAGTTATTCCCAGTATTCTCTTACAATGTTTTTTACTCATGTAAGGTCAGTCTTTATGTCCCCACTTCCATTTCTGATTTCAGTTGTTTAAGTCTTCTCTCTTTTTTTTCTTAGTAATTCTAGTTAAAAGTTTGTAAATTTTGATCTTTTCTAAGAACCAACTTTTAATTTCATTGATAATCTCTATGAAAAGAATAGATAATTCTATTTTCTATTTTGCTTCTCTCCTTTCTAATCTTTATTACTTACTTTATTCTGCTTGCTGTAGGTTTAACTTTCTATATTTTTTTCTATTTCCTTAGTTGTAAATGTAGGTTGTTGATTTGAGATCTTTGTTCTTTTCCCTTTACCATACTAACAATTTTTTATTGACACTAGTATATTTTTTTGAATTTCATTTTATTTATTTTTTTTACAGCAGGTTTTATTAGTTATCCATTCTATACATATTAGTGTGTAGATGTCAATCCCAATCTCCCAATTCATCACAGCACCACCACCCCCCTCCACTGCTTTTGCTTCTTGGTGTCCATACATCTGTTCTCTACATCTGTATCTCAATTTCTGCCCTGCAGACTGGTTCATCTGTACCATTTTTCTACGTTCCACATATAAGCGTTAATATATGATATTTGTTTTTCTCTTTCTGACTTAATTCACTTTGAATGACAGTCTCTAGATTCATCCACATCTCTACAAATGACCCAGTTTCGTTCCTCTTTATGGCTGAGTAATATTCCATTGTCTATATGTACCACATCTTCCTTATCCATTCATCTGTCGATGGGCATTTAGGTTGCTTCCATGACCTAGTTATTGTAAAATAGTGTTTCAGTGAGCACTGGCGTGCATGTGTCTTTTTGGATTATGGTTTTCTCTAGGTATATGCCCAGTAGTGGGATTACTGGGTCATATGGTAATTCTATTTTTAGTTTTTCTTTTTTTTTCTTTTTTTTTTTTTTTTGTGGTATGTGGGCCTCTCATTGCTGTGGCCTCTCCCGTTGCGGAGCACAGGCTCTGGACGTGCAGGCTTAGTGGCCATGGCTCATGGGCCCAGCCGCTCCGCGGCATGTGGGATCTTCCCGGACCGGGGCACCAACCCTTGTCCCCTGCATCGGCAGGCGGACTCTCAACCACTGCGCCACCAGGGAAGCCCTATTTTTAGTTTTTTAAGGAAACTCCATACTGTTCTCCATAGTGGTTGTATCAATTTACATTCCCACCAACAGTGTAAGAGGGTTCCCTTTTCTCCACACCCTTTCTAGCATTTGTTGTTTGCAGATTTTCTGATGATGCCCATTCTGACTGGTGTGAGGTAATACCTAATTGTAGTTTTGATTTGCATTTCTCTAATAATGAATGATGTTGAGCAGCTTTTCATGTGCTTCTTGACCATCTGTATATCTTCTTTGGAGAAATGTCTATTTAGGTCTCCTGCTCATTTTTGGATTGGGTTGTTTGTTTTTTCAATATTGAGCTGCATGAGCTGTTTATATATTTTGGAGATTAATCCTTTGTTGATTCATTTCCAAATACCTTCTCCCATTCTGAGGGTTATCTGTTCGTCTTGTTTGTAGTGTCCTTTGCTTTGCAAAAGCTTTTAAGTTTCATTAGGTCTCATTTGTTTATTTTTCTTTTTTTTGTTTTTATTTCCATTACTTTAGGAGGTAGATCAAAAATATCTTGCTGTGATTTACGTCAAAGGGTGTTCTTCCTATGTTTTCGTCTAAGAGTTTTATAGTCTTACATTTAGGTCTCGAATCCATTTTGAGTTTATTTTTGTACATGGTGTTAGGGAGTGTTTTAATTTCATTCTTTTACATGTAGCTGTCCAGTTTTCCCAGCACCACTTATTGAAGAAGCTGTCTTTTCTCCATTGAATATCTTTGCCTCCTTTGTCATAGATTAGTTGACCATATGTGCGGGGGGTTTTTGCTGGGCTTTATATCCTGTTCCATTGATCTATATCTCTGTTTTTGTGCCAGTACCATATTGTCTTGATTACTGTAGCTTTGTATTATAGTCTGAAGTCAGGGAGACTGATTCCTCCTGCTCCGTTTTTTTCCCACAAGACTGCTTTGGCTATTTGGGGTCTTTTGTGTCTACATTCAAATTTTAAGATTTCTTCTTCTAATTCTGTAAAAAATGCCATTGGTAATTTGATAGGGATTGCATTGAATATGTAGATTGTTTTGTGTAGTATAGTGATTTTCACAATATTGATTCTTCCAGTCCAAGAACATGGTATATCTCTCCATCTGTTTGTATCATCTTTAATTTCTTTCATCAGTGTCTTATAGTTTTCTGCATACAGGTCTTTTGTCTCCCTAGGTAGGCGTATTCCTAGGTATTTTATTCTTTTTGTTGCAATGGTAAATGGGAGTGTTTTCTTAATTTCTCTTTCAGATTTTTCATCATTAGTGTATAGGAATGCAAGGGATTTCTGTGCATTAATTTTGTATCCTGCAACTTCACCAAATTCATTGATTAGCTCTGGTAGTTTTTTGGCAGCATCTTTAGGATTCTCTATGTATAGTATCACGTCTTCTGCAAACAGTGACAGTTTTACTTCTTCTTCTCCAATTTGTATTCCTTTTATTTCTTTTTCTTCTCTGTCTGATTGCCGTGGCTAGGACTTCCAAAACTATGTTGAATAATAGTGGTGAGAGTGAACATCCTTGTCTTGTTCCTGATCTTAGAGGAAATGCTTTCAGTTTTTTACCATTGAGAATGATGTTTGCTGTGGGTTTGTCATATATGGCCTTTATTATGTTGAGGTAGGTTCTCTCTTTGCCCACTTTCTGGAGAGTTTTTATCATAAATGGGTGTTGAATTTTGTCAAAAGCTTTTTTTGCATCTATTGAGATGATCATATGGTTTTTCTTCTTCATTTTGTTAATATGGTGTATCACATTGTTTGATTTGCATATATTGAAGAATCCTTGCATCCCTGGGATAAATCCCACTTGATCATGGTGTATGATCCTTTTAATGTGTTGTTGGATTCTGTTTGCTAGTATTTTGTTGAGGAATTTTGCATCTATATTCATCAGTGATATTGGCCTGTAATTTTATTTTTTTGTAGTATCTTTGTCTGGTTTTGGTATCAGGGTGATGGTGGCCTCGTAGAATGAGTTTGGATGTTCCTTCCTCTGCAATTTTTTGGAAGAGTTTGAGAAGGATTGGTGTTAGCTCTTCTCTAAATGTTTGGTAGAATTCACCTGTGAAGGCATCTGGTCCTGGACATTTGTTTGTTGGAAGATTTTTAATCATAGTTTTAATTTCATTACTTGTGATTGGTCTGTCAATATTTTCTATTTCTTCCTGGTTCAGTCTTGGAAGGTTATACCTTTCTAAGAATTTGTCCATTTCTTCCAGGTTGTCCATTTTATTGGCATAGAGTTCCTTGTAGTAGTCTCTTAGTATGGTTTGTATTTCTGTGCTGCCTGATGTAACTTCTCCTTTTTCATTTCTAATTCTGTTGATTTGAGTCCTCTCCCTCTTTTTCTTTTTTTTTGCCGTATGTAGGCCTCTCACTGTTGTGGCCTATCCTATTGTGGAGCATGGGCTCCAGATGCGCAGGCTCAGCAGCCATGGCTCATGGGCCTAGCCACTCCGCAGCATGTGGGATCTTCCCGGATTGGGGCAAGAACCCATGTCCCCTGCCTCGGCAGGTGGACTCTCAACCACTGTGCCACCAGGGAAGCCCTCTCCCTCTTCTTGATGAGTTTGACTAATGGTTTATCAATTTTGTTTATCTTCTCAAAGAACCAGCTTTTAGTTTTATTGATCTTTGATATTGTTTTCTTTGTTTCAATTTCATTTATTTCTGCTCTGATCTTTATGATTTCTTTCCTCCTCCTAACTTTCGGTTTTGTTTGTTCTTCTTTCTCTATCCTTTAGGTCTACACCCAAAGGAGTGTAGATTGTTTATTTGAGATTTTTCTTGTTTCTTGACTTAGGCTTGTATTGCTATAAACTTCCCTCTTACAACTGCTTTTGCTGAGTCACATAGGTTTTGGATTGTCGTTTTTTCCTTATCACTTGTTTCTAGGTATTTTTCGATTTCCTCTTTGATTTCTTCAGTGATCTCTTGGTTATTTAGTAACATATTGTTTAGCCTCCATGTGTTCTGTTTTTGATGTTTTTTTCCCTGTAATTGATTTCTAATCTCATAGTGATGTGGTCAGAAAAGATGCTTGATATGATTTCACTTTTCTTAAATTTACTGAGGCTTGATTTGTGACCCAAGATGTGATCTATCCTGGAGAATGTTCCATGTGCACTTGTGAAGAAAGTGTAATCTGCTATTTTTGGATGGAATGTCCTATAAATATCAATTAAATCTCTCTGGTGTTTTGTGTCATTTATAGCGTGTGTTTCCTTATTAATTTCCTGTTTGGATGATCTGTCCATTGGTGTAAGTGAGGTGTTAAAGTCCCCCACTATTTTTGTGTTACTGTTCATTTCCTCTCTTATAGCTGTTAGCAGTTGCCTTATGTATAGAGGTGCTCCTATGTTGGGGGGGTATGTATTTATAATTGTTATATATTCTTCTTGGATTGATCCCTTGATTATTATGTAGTGTCCTTCCTTGTCTCTTGTAACATCCTTTATTTTAAAGTCTATTTTATCTGATATGAGTATTGCTACTACAGCTTTCTTTTGATTTACATTTGCATGTAATATCTTTTTCCATCGCCTCACTTTCAGTGTGTATGTTGCTCCTAGGTCTGAAGTGGGTCTCTTGTAGACAGCATATATATGGGTCTTGTTTTTGTATCCATTCAGCAAGCCTGTGTCTTTTGGTTGGAGCATTTAGTCCATTCACGTTTAAGGTGGTGATCGATGTGCAAGTTTCTGTTACAATTTTCTAAATTGTTTTGGGTTTGTTGTTCTAGGTCCTTTTCTTCTCTTGTGTTTCCCACTTAGAGAAGTTCCTTTAGCATTTGTTGTAGAGCTGTTTCAGTGGTGCTGAATTCTCTTAGCTTTTTCTTGTCTGTAAAGCTTTTGATTTCTCCATCGAATCTGGATGAGATCCATGCCAGGTAGCGTAATCTTGGTTGTAGGTTCTTCCCTTTCATCACTTTAAATATGTCATGCCACTCCCTCCTGGCTTGTAGAGTTTCTGCTGAGAAATCAGCTGTTAACCTTATGGGAATTCCCTTGTGTGTTATTTGTTGTTTTCCCCTTGCTGCTTTCAATAATTTTTCTTTGTCTTTAATTTTTGCCAGTTTGATTACTATGTGTCTTGCTGTGTTTCTCCTTGGGTTTATCCTGTGCGGGAGTCTTTGCGTTTCCTGGACTCTGGTAGCTCTTTCCTTTCCCATGGTAGGGAAGTTTTCGACTATAATCTCTTCAGATATTTTCTCGGGTCGTTTCTCTCTCTCTCCTCCTTCTGGGACCTCTATAATGTAAATGTTGTTATGTTTAATGTTGTCCCAGAGGTCTCTCAGCCTGTCTTCATTTCTTTTCATTCTTTTTTCTTTATTGTGTTCCACAGCAGTTAGTTCCACCATTCTGTTTTCCATGTCACTTATCTGTTCTTCTGCTATTGATTCCTTCTATTTTATTTTTTATTTCAGTTATTGTATTATTCATCTCTGTTTGTTCTTTAATTATTCTAGGTCTTTGTTAAACATTTCTTGCATCTTCTCGATCCTCAAGTCTTTTTCTGCCATCCTGGATCATCTTCACTGTCATTATTCTGAATTCTTTTTCTGGAAGGTTGCCTAACTCCATTTCATTTAGTTGTTTTTCTGGGGTTTTATTGTGTTTATTCATTTGGTAGGGAGCCCTTTGCCTTTTCATCTTATCTGTCTTTCTGTGAATGTGGTTTTTGTTCCACAGGCTGCAAGATTGTAATTTTTCTTGCTTCTGCTGTCTTCCCTCTGGTGGATGAGCCTATCTAAGAGGCTTGAGCAAGTTAACTGATGGAAGGGACTGGTGGAGGGTAGAGCTGGCTGTTGCTCTGGTGGGCAGAGCTCAGTGAAACTTTAATCCACTTTTCTGCTTATGCGTGGGGCTGGGTTCCCTCCCTGTTGGTTGTTTGGCCTGAGGTGACCCAACACTGGAGCCTACCCAGACTCTTTTGGTGGGGCTAATGGCGGACTCTGGGAGGGCTCACGCCAAGGACTACTTTCTAGAATTTTTGCTGCCAGTTTCCTTGTTCTCACGGTGAGCCACAGCCACCCCCTGCTTCCGCAGGAGACCCTCCAACACAAGCAGTTAAGTCTGGTTCTGTCTGCTATGGGGTCACTGCTCCTTCCCCTGGGTTCCAATGCATACACTACTTTTTGTGTGCCCTCCAAGAGTGGAGTCTTTCTTTCCCCCAATCATGTTGAAGTCCTGCAATCAAATCCCAGTAGCCTTCAAAGTCTGATTGTCTAAGAATTCCTCTTCCCATTGCCAGACCCCCAGGTTGGGAAGCCTGACATCAGCCTCAGAACCTTCAGTCCAGTGGGTGGACTTCTGTGGTATAAGTGTTCTCCAGTTTGTGAGTTACCCACGCAGTAGTTACGGGTTTTGATTTTATTGTGATTGCACCCCTCCTACCATCTCATTTTGGCTTCTCCTTTGTCTTTGGATGTGGGGTATCTTTTTTGGTGAGTTCCAGTGTCTTCCTGTCAGTGATCGTTCAGCAGTTATTTGTGATTCTGTTGCTCTTGCAAGAGGGAGTGAGAGCAGTCCTTCTACTCCACCATCTTGAACCAATCTCAAGCATGTTTGGTTTTGATACTAACATGTCATATCAGTGTAGGGTGGTTGTGATTCTTAAACTGACCGAAGTTTCTTTTGGTTCTTTGTGTAGTGTTTTAGAATAGTACAAACACAGTCACACTGGCAATTATCTCCATTCTAATGATTTTCAAATTAAGGAATTGTTTCAAATTATGAAAGCTCTTTGTTCACCTAGCTTTGCAATAGCATGATGTATGCTAATTGCTAACTTTGTCTGCATTTTTTTTAAAGATCAAATGGGCACAGTGGTAATTTTCATTAATCTCATACAGAGCAGCTAATTAAAATTTCCATTATTATCCACCCATTATCTAGTTGTTTCCTTTGTTCAGTATCAGAACAGGATGTTAATGATAAGCCATTGTTGTATTATAGCCCTATTGAGTACAGTGAGAATTAGTTTAATCTATTGTACTGTTTTGTTTTTAGGTGATTTCTTTAATATTATGTTGCACCATATTGATTTTGCTGAAGATACTTTGACATTTTGTAATAGAGATTTCAGAATTAAATACTTGTTGCTTTAATTTTCTACTCAATATTGAGAAAAGGTGACATACAGTTAAAAAAAAGAAGTAACCCAAGGACCAGAATGTTAGTGTTTTATTCTTGCAACCTCACTAGTTACGTGAACTTGGGAAATCAACTTGATTCTCTATTTATGTAATGAGAGCATTAGAACAGCTGGTCTTTTAGGGCCAGTCCAGCCTTTCCATGCTATCATGTTTTCATAATTTTCAAATATGAGGTTATATTAAAACCCCAAAGTCCTCCTAAGCTTGATAAAAGGCATTTGTTCTCTAACGTTATGTATCTTCTGTCTTGCTCCATTATATTGTTTGCTTCCATTCTTTATAACTGTAGAGTATCCTCAATTATATAATTTATACCAGTTTCTAAGGCTTGGAGGAGAGGTGAGTCCCAAGGTGATAGGCTGGCCCAATTGTTCCATAAAGAATATCTCACACACAACCATGTAGAAGAAAGGATCTAACATTTTCTGAGCATCTTACTCTGTCTGTGAGACAACACTTATGAAATGCCTGTTTTTGGCACTTGGTATGCATTGTTTTACTTAAGCCTCATAACAAATATGAAGGGTCAGTGTTTATTACCCCTGTGTCACGGATGAGCAAACAGGTTTATAGAGATCTGTTCACTCGTCTGATCAAAGATTACCTAGAAGGTAGGTGAAGGGCCATGATTCATACCCAGTGGCAGTTTGAGCCATCCCCAGCATACCATATACTGTCTAAGTTTACCTGTTCTATACAAGCATATCTGAATATATTATAATGGAATGTCTCAGGACTGTAATATTCTGAAGTGAAACTAAACTGAACTTGGAAGCTTTGGTATGTTGAAGCTCATCAGTCATTCACCTCTTTGGTTATTCACCATTCATAGATCCATCATTCATTCAAGAAATATATACTAAGTACTTAACTGTGTGCCAGGCACTGTGTTAAGATCTGGAGGTACAGTAGTGAACAAGATAGGCAAGTTTCCTGATTTGTGGAACCTATGTTTTAATGAGGAGGGCACAGTAAACAAGGAAAGTGCTAAACGTCATAAACTTACTTAAGACTGTTGGGCTGAGACTTAAATGATGAGAACCAGCAATGGAGAGGTCAGAGGTAAGAGTCTTCCAGGCAGAGAATACAGCAAATACAAAGGTCATTCTACAGGAATAAGCCCTATATATAAGCCTCTAGGGGAGTCAGTATGGCCTTGTCATCCTTTAATTAAGAAAATAAGTTTGAGGATCATATGAAAGTGAAAGTGACAGCAGATCTGCAAAATTTTATACTATAAATGGTTTTTATTCCTTGTGGATCTGTAGCCTTGAGATGGGTTAATAAGTTATAGAAATGTGGAAATGATTTCACGATGATAGTTTTACTTACTGTGCCATCTGTGTGGTGATTCATTCAGTAGACTTCCTGAACATCTACTGTATATCCTACTAAAGCAAGAAAAATCAAGTCCGTGGCCATTATACAATATATGGGAGCAAAAAGTATGAAATTGTATTCCTTATTCTGTAATTTTTATGGACAGATTCAATAACAGCACATTTTTGTGGAGGCTCACTAAACTCCATCACTGTGTTAGGTACTTGGCATACATGGAGTTCCCAGTCTGGAAGAGAAAGACACACACATAATGACCTCTGCCCCAATGTCTTAAGTGCTATAGTAGTGATAGTGTCACAGTGGTATAAGGGAATAGAGTTCCTGTACAGAAGACTTTATCAGACTTTAAACATTTACTGTTTAATGGAATTTTTAAAAATTCAGACATTAAGAATGATTGACAATTTCTATATCAGGAGGCATTCTCAATAAAAAGCCAAATAGTATGAAACCCTAGGGAATCTATTTCTCATTATTAACATATTGGGTTTTTTTTTTAAACTCTATATCCTCTAATGATATAACTTCTATCAAATTGGAAAAAAATTGCTTTCCTTCTTCTAGCTTAGATACTTAGCAGAAACTGAGTGTAATTCATATGAACTTACAAAATGGGACTCAAGCTAGGGTTTTAATTCAGGGGGATACATTTGTAATACAGGAAAGGGGCAGTTATGATTATGTAGGTCTGGAATGTGAAACTATGAGTTATTAGTACAATGAATGTGTTGATGATGTTTTCCTCCCAGCCTTTTCCCCAAACTACTTACATAGTTATGGCAAGGTGATGGAGCTAAGGAGCTGTGATGAGATAATGAGTTCTAGAAATAACCCCATGAATATTGGAAATTAAGCTAAAAACTAGTCGCTATCAGATAAATGCATTTAATGGCTTTTTAAGATTACTACGGCATGGGATTAACATAGTTAGGAAAGAATAGTTAGGAATTGGTGAATGCTTTACACTAATTTGTTAGCTAACATGCTAATTGGAAACTATATTGTTTTGCATTTTAATAAACATTTTCACTTGGTTTTCAGGTAGGGTGATATTCTGACATATTTCAGTAGATTTGGGTTATGTGTAATGTTTTGCATTAAGTTTTGTTCACTGTATTTTGTAGAATAGAATATAAATAACTAGGAAAATTAATAAGATGACTTCTAAATGTTCATCCTGTGGGTTGAGGAGGACCAGCTAATGTTAATCCTAATGCCTGGATTGTAAATTTAAGCCTCCCTGTCAGTGATACTTTATGCTACTGAAGTCCATATTCTGTTCAGGTTATGAGTACCATCAGTGTAATTTTCCTTTAAATGAGGCTGAGGAGAGCGTTGAGATATATACAACATGATTTTACCACGTGAGTTTTATGACCAAAAGTGTTTAAGTGCCTGGCACGCTGTACACATTTTTATACGGTAAAATATTTGCATATTCTATGCATTATTGTATTTTAAAAGTTAAAAAAAAAACCTGTTGTTTGTCTAAAATAATATCTTTTTTTTTTTTTAATAGGGAGGGCTGAAAAACAGCAAACATGAATGCACTCTGTCTTCACAAGAATATGTTCATGAATTACGATCTGGTATTTCAGATGAGAAACTTCTTAATTGCCTAGAATCTCTGAGGGTTTCTTTAACCAGCAATCCTGTCAGGTAGGTGCTTTTTTACTGTTTTGGTATGATTCATACAATTTGTACTGTATATATTTGTTGGGAATGTAATCACTTATGTCATTTTAACCTCACATTTTCCTGACCGGAAGTCTGATGTTAGTTAATAAAACAACAATATCTAATTATGAGTTTGTAAACATTTAAAAATATATAGCTAATCTGATCTCTAATAACATGCAATTTTAAGAATACAAATATTAGTCGGATGGTTAGGTCCTCTTTGATTATGTAAAATATGGGTCCAGAAGTTAAACATCCACATTTATATGAAAATTGGTACTAGGATAACAATTATTATATATTTATTTATAAAATAAAGTACATTGGCTCTATGATATTTTTCCTTTTTAACTTGAGAAGTAAATATAGTTTTGTATTCTACAAGTTTTAGATATGTCATTCACACATTTCTGTAATTTGGGATAGCAAAATTAGTTAATTTTAACCAATAAAGTAAATAAGAAAATATTAATAAACTCAAAAATCTACACATTTAGGCTATTACCTAGGTACAAAGGATTTTTAAGGAAGAAGTTCTTGCCAATGGTGGATTCCAATAACTGATGTTCTTTTATTAACTATAAAAAGCCTTTCAGTTAATTACACCCCAAATAAAATGTTTTTATAGGGAAAAATATATTTTCAGTGTAATATGAAAATATTCTGGGATCTGCTTAGACAATTACTAAAATATTAAGTTCAGAAATTACTGGATAAGAGTATATAGAAACCATATTTTGATTTTATTCTTGTTTTTCCTAATATATGATGGGATTTGTACTTCCCTGACCTATCCACAGAGCCTTGAAAATAATTTAGAGCTCAGTTGTTTCATTTGAATTTATGTATAAATTGAAATATATTATACTATTTATTTGTACCGATAATGCATTTGGCAGAATAACTGGAAAAACGTAATTCTACAATAAAAACTTTAAAAAGGTAATGGTAAGATATGACTTGCGTTTGAATACGATAATTATTCAGAGGTGGCTGTCTTGCCATTTTTTCCAGAATGCTTCTGGTTTTAATGATTTGAAAAAGTTTACTGGTGGACAGTAAACGCGGTGTGTCGTCCCCCATCCCCCCCTCCCCCGCTGCCGCCTCTGCCGCCTCCACACACAAACTATACTGAACTTGTTGCTCTGAAAATTGCTGTTGAGTGGTTGAGTGAGTTGAATAAATGAGTCTTTTAGAAGTGACTACAGAAGTTGTTACATTTAGGAATGAAGCAGGGGTGGGGGGAACCTAGTAAAAATGCATTTTTATAAAGATAGTGGGAAACGTTTGAAATTACACGCGGGTCCTTTAAGATGTAGGGGATTCTCTAAAGAATTGTGGGGCGAAGTGAGAAGATGGCAGGTCTTGATTGGTTAGAGACAGCTGCATCCTGGCAGGTGATTGGCTCCACAGTTGCGTGGGGCTGCTTGTGTCATCACAATCCCAGCGTTCCGTTGTAGCCGTTGTAGCCATTGTAGCCGTTGTAACCTGCCTGTGGAACTCGTGGAACTTGCTGACGGGAGCCAAACCCCACCTCCTCGTCTGCCGGAGCTGCCCTTAAAATGAGTAAGAATGGGTTTTGGAGCTATGGCGGCATCTCTGCTGCAGGCGGAGCCGTCGGAAGCAATGACCCACCGTCTCAGGGCAGGGTAGCTCTTGCTTTTAAGTCCATACGATACAGGTCCCGAATCCAGGATATTATACCTTGCTGTGTAAACCAGCTGCTCACCTCCACTGTGATTGATAATGTCTTCACGATTAGGGGAATCGAGGTTTCCCTAGTCTCTATCGTGGGGATAATCAGGCAGGCAGAGACGGCTGCAAATTACGTTCTTTACAAGATTGATTATATGACGACCAAGCCTATCAACGTCCGCCAGTGGGTCAGCAGAGATAGAGCAAAGCAGGGGATAACTCTCCTTCCAGTGGGAGTATACGCCAAAGTGTTAGGTATCCTCAAATGTTCTGCGGAGGTGAACAGCCTTGAGGTGTTGAAAATCCGTGTCCTGGAGGACATGAACGAGTTCACCACACATATTCTAGAAACGGTTAACGCGCACATGATGCTGGATAAAGCGGCCTCTGGGCAAAGTGTCCCTGTTGTTCCCTCAGAAATGGATGAGGCCCAGATGCACAGCGAGTACCACCCCGACTTCATCCGGAAGGAGGTGCTGCGTTTGATTCAGGAGTGTCCTCGACAGGAAGGCAAGAGCGTTCGTGAGCTCCAGACCGAGCTTAGCAATCTGAGCATCGGGACCATCAATCAAGCCATTGAGTATCTGACCGTCAAGGGCCACATCTACCCCACTGTGGATGGGGAGCATTTTAAATCTGCTGATTGAAGCAGTGAAAACTTTTTTCATTTTCTGAAGACCCTGCCTCCAGCTGTGACTGAGTTTGACTGTTTGACTTTTAGGAAGTAGATTTCTTTAAACAAAAGATTGGAACTGGCATCCTTTTGGAACTTCACTGCTTTTCCGACTGCTTTGAACTTTTCTATTTTTCTAACTATATTTGAAGCTCAGAGGGAGATGGCGATGGATAAATTGACTGGCCTTTTTGTAGAGTTTACCAGCAAGCAAATGAAAACACTCTTGAACGGATGATTTTGGGGGAGAAAAGGTATAGCAAAAGTTGAAAATTATTAGTTGCATGGGAGCTTCTTCTTCTGAAATACCTACATATTAGGAGAAAGTAGATGCAGTCAAGGAGCCAGTTAAGAGACAAAAAAATATTCTGTTGTTTTTACATTAGACTTATTTTCTATGTTTGGATTTAGCATATTATAGTCATATTAGTATCTCTTGCTAAATATAGTAGTTGATTAATTCAGATGTACTAAAGATAGCAGTTTATGAATTCAGGCACTCAGTTCAAATGTTCATTTAGTGATTTGCTCTTACACTGTAGGTTTATGTATTTTAAAAGATAAGATTATACTATGTTTAAATGGGAGGGTCAGCTTTGACTTTTGTTCTTAAAATATGATTAATGATTGTTTCAAATGCAATATGGAGATATTTGGATTAAATTACAATCTCTTGTAGTTGCATAGTACAGATACCAGACTTTATGTAAGTTTCATGTTCTGATGTATTATTTATAGTACTAAATGCTCTGTTTTATGTATAAGAAGGTTTTATTCTTGTAGGGTAGACAAACAAAAAGTAATAATAGGAATTTTATTAAACTTTGCAAGTTTAACCAAAATTTATTTAAACGTTTTATTAAAGCACTTTTGCAAATCTTTACCTCCCTGTGTGATTTTTTTCTAAATTCATTTGAAAAGCCTATAGTTTTGTTTTTGAATATTAATATTGTAATTATCCAGAATAATTTTTTCTCTTCTCTATATGATATCAATAACATACATCCTATTTGTAATAATACATTTTAGTATAGGTTATATGACTTATGTGAGGCTTTTAAATAATTGAACACACTAAGCACTTAGTTGTACATACACTGAAGATGGTATCTTTCAAGTTACTAGCTCTGTTACATTAGTGGAAAGAAAAAATATATACATTCATATAGGTAGAAGAGAAAAGCATTACTTCTCTCAATCACAAAAAGAAGGTGCAAAAACAGAAAATCTCTTAAAAGCCAACAATCCATACTGTTAGAATGTGGCCTCTTTTTGCCAGTTCTTAGGAAAACTTATCAACAGTTCTTGCTTAAGCTTCCTGAGGCATAAATTTAACTTTTCTTCCCTTCAAAAGTAAAGAAGTCATAAATGACACTCTTTTGAAAACCACAAATGGTTAACATACTATGAACGTGTTTGTTATTTAAATTATCAGACATCTTTCCAAATTCTAGTCTTCATAAACATAAGAAATTCTGAACTACTCTTTGTTGAAAAGGTTGCCTGCCCTGGGAAAAGCATACTGAAGAGAGACAGATGAGGGGCATATTTCTTCCTCAAGATGTCAGTGCGGAAAGAAATAGTCTAAGAGACATAATATTCTTTTGTGGTATCACTTATACAAATGCTGGAAGCCTAAGATTAAAATCTGATATTTATGACTTCGTAGGTCACTTTCCTAATTGTCAAGTTGATTCAATTGGCGGTTGGCTGGGTAGTCACTTTTCCCCTCACTCTAGGAATATTCCTAGAGCCAAAAAAGCTTTTTTTGGCTGCCTTTGTGCCTGGGAACTGATGCTATATGTATACCCGAATTTAAGGCCAGGGACCACCCCCACTTCCTGCCCCATCTTTTGAGGGGGACTGTCCTCTATCTTTGTGCCTTGGGGTACTTTTTAGCTTTGTTAATTACCCTAGCACTGCCCCCCCCCCCCATTCTTCTTGTGCTTTACTGGGTTTCTGCTGCAGGTAAGGGACTGCAGTGGAAGAATACTAAGTAGGTCTAGCTATAATGTGAATGAAAATCAAACATTTTGAGGCAGAAACAGTTGCTAGATTGCCGTACATGCATATTTAGTGCATGTTAAGGGTAGCAGATTTTTCAAATTCATTTTAAACCATCCACTTGGTATGCAAACTTCATTTTCAATTTTGTTTAGATGGTGAATAAACTTGACCAGTGCTCCCCTTCCTCTCCAGTTCTGCCCTGTATGTGAGCCAATCTTTGAGGATAAGATAGAAATCCTGGGGAAATAACATTGACTATTTTCAGCAGGGACATTTAACTCTGAGGAACCTGATAATTGATAATTATAAGCCACTGGGGGTGGTTTTTCTATGGCTCATAGGCATAAGAAATGTATGCATTTATATTGAAGTTGATTCTAAATGAACGGAATAAATAAATATGAAAATGTTTTCAAGTCAAAGCTAATACTGTCATCACAATTGTTAGTACTTGTTTTATTTTACCTACTAAATTTAGATTTATATTTTGAGTAAATCATAAATTGTATTTTTACAATTTCCATTCACTTACAATGAATGAAAAAAGGTAACCACTGAGAATTCTTTAGTCATTAAACCGTTAGTGAGCACCTACTATATGCAATAGGAATTACCTTTCATTTTAATAAGCTTAAATTTAATTGACTTATGAAATGCTTATCAAAAATAATAATAGTTAATATTTTAACATTTATATAGTACTTGTTATCTGCTAGGCACTGTTCTAAGAGAGAGAATGTGTATGTGTGTGTCCCTGTGATTTATAATCGAGGTCCCTGTGCCTCGATTTATATTTCCAGCTCAGACCTTTCTCTTGAAGTTCAGACCCCATCTCCAAATGTCTTCCCAGATGCCCTACAGGCATCTTTAAAACATTAAAAAATAATAGCAAGGAACACTTAACATATATACCATTTTTTATACCCCAGGAAATGTTCTAAGAACTTGAAATACATACAACCAGGGAATCATTATGATTAGTATTAATATTGTTCTCATTTTATAGATGAGGAGCTTGAGGCTCAGAAAGGTTAAGTAATTTGCTCTATTTTAATGTTACATGGCTAGTAAGTGTCAGAGCTAAGGTTCCAATCCTGGGTCCTTATCCACTTCTTTGTACTACGTCACAATAAGGAAAGTCTTTTAAAATATCCTCCTTTCATTCTTGTCACATACTAAATATTTTGACTTTATTCCTTTCATTAAAATTTGCCTGACTTGAATTTTTAAAAAAGCACTATGAAATATTTCAGCAACAAGTATAGAGGAGAATATAAAAACACCTCTGTATTCATTACCAGTTTAAGAAACAAAATTTATTTTTATTATAGTTGTAGAGAACTTAGCCATATAACTCATTAATGTTTAATGACACTATAACATCCTTTGAGCCTGCATTTTCACTGATTAAAAAATCATCTAAAAGTCTACATCTTCTATAAACCAATGCATTTATTTTTTGAAGTGTACTATCTTAAGAATATATATCATTGCATTGAAAAGTCTTCTTCTTATGACCTTATGGCTCTTTGTAGAGAAATTTGGGACTCCCTTGCTCTATACATTATGGATGATACTGCTAGTAATTCAAATGCCATCCATATGATATTATTCCTATTTACCATTATATGATAAATCAAGAAAGCTTTTTACTTTTACTATTGAGAGTTACTATTTTTCTTTTTTTTGGTAATACCTTAGGTTGGAGCAGTTCAATGAATAGCACTTAATATTATGTAGTTTGTTTTTATATAGCAGATGGATATCCCAGAAAGGAATAACAAATTCCCCTTGTCCATATGGGGCCTGCATATGGAGCTTACATTCTAGTAAGAGAAGTCAGACAATTAAAAAATAAATAAATAAATAAATACACACACACACACACACACACACACACACACACACACACACACACAATATGTCAGGTTGTGATCTGTGTCCTGGGGAGGGAATGTTGCTATTTCATATCACATGGTCAGTGAAGGCCTCCCTGACTTTAGTGACATGTGAGCAGAGATCTAAAGGAAGTGTGAGAGTGAGCTGTGTTGTCCACTGGAGGAAGAACATTGTTAGAAACAGGAAGCAGCAGCAGCAGCAGCAGCAAATGCTTGGCCTGTTCCAGGAATGTCGAAGAGGCCAGTGTGGCTGGAGGCACAGAATTGTGAGCCATTGGTAGGACTTTGGCTTTTACTCTGAGTGAGCTGGGAAGCTGTAAGAGGGTTTTGAGGAGAGTAATGGCCTGACCTGACCTAGGTTTTTAAAGGATAACTCTGGGTAGAAGCAGGGAGACCATGTAACATGTTGCAGTGAAGGAGCTAGAAATTTCACAGGAATTCTAGAGACAGCCGTATAGCTGTGCTTCGTGGAGGCCGATATGGAAGATCACTTGACATCCCAAGGTAGTCCTAGAGCCTGATTATTTTTGTCATGAATCTTCAACTCAGCAGCAGAAATTCATGGTGCCTGTCACTGATTTGTTCATTGTGAACATGGACTCTATATGAGTCTGCTTCTTTTCCTGATATTAACTGCCTGGCCTTCGCTGTATTCCTCATTTAGAATTCTTAATGGGGAGATGCTGGTCCCCATTTGTTTCTGCTCTGGCAAAGCTTTTCATGCCAGGCCACCTCAGCCTACAGGCCCACCTATATGCTGGCCACACCTCTGGTCAGGTGACCGTCCCTAATTGAGTCAGTCGTGTCCTTGGGAAGGGAAAGGGAGGCAAGGTGATGTCCAGAATTTGTCCATCTCAGAAAGTGTCTCTGGAGAGTGTTGCCCTAAGAAAAGGAGGAGGGGCTTCCCTGGTGGCGCAGTGGTTGAGAGTCTGCCTGCCGATGCAGGGGACATGGGTTCGTGCTCCGGTCTGGGAAGATCCCACGTGCTGTGGAGCAGCTGGGCCTGTGAGCCATGGCCACTGAGCCTGCGCATCTGGAGCCTGTGCTCCGCAATGGGAGAGGCCACAACAGTTAGAGGCCCGCGTACCGCAAAAAAAAAAAAAAAAAAAAAAAGGAGGAAATCAATGTAAGAATAAACCCATGAAAGTGAATAATTTGTGTAATTAAATTATACAGAAACAAAGAAAAAATAGCGTGTAGAGGGAAAAATCACCTTGAATGCATCATGTCTTGTTATATAACAGTAAAAGAATCCTTGAAATTGAACAGTAATCATTTAATATTATTCTTCCTTATGTAGAACTATCATTAATGAAATTAAATTTTGTTAGCCTTGTTCTCTTTATAAAGAAAATTTTTCTGGATACTAAATTATGAGAGAGAGCACGTTATTTGATAGAGTACCACTAGAATGGCAGTCATGATATCTGATTTCCAGGCCTTGATTTCTCACTCTCTATGACCTTAGTCCAATCAGTGCACTCTTTGGGCCTCAGTTTTTCCATATGTAAATGAGATTGGAGCCTTCCAGCTCTAAATTTCTATGTTCTGTGTTCTCTTTTGCTTAGTTCCAATCCTCTTACTTTTGCTATAGGAACTAGATTATTAAGAAATTATTTTGAAGAGTGAGAAAAACGTTCCTCTATTAAGACTAAAAGATTTCCTAGCATTCTGTTATTTTCTTGCATTTGTAAATATATTTAACCAACTCTGGACAGGTATTTAGTTTTATTTTTTTAAAGGTATTTAGTTTCCTTTAAAATATTGAAGGAAGCAGTTTCTGTGTCTCTGTTACATAACTATTTTCCAAAGCTGATATTCATTGGAATCTGGGCATTTGCCCTCTTCATGGCTGATTTGCTTCTGTACCAGTTTTAACTGATTTCTTTTTGTTCAGCCCCTAGTAAAATAATAAATATATAGACACTCATACACACACTAATAGCTTTACTAAACATTTTCAAAGCACAGTCATTTCAGAATATTAAACAGAGTCATGATTTTCAAATTCATATAGTATTTAATCACTTAGATGATAAAGGCTCTAAGAATGTAATTTCTTTATATTATTTTCTGCTAATGGCAAATATTTAAAAATTCCTTTTATAAGCCATCATTAACTGGCCATATCCCAAATCACTCCATTACTGTACATTCCTGCAACATTTATTTTGTACTGTCCACATTCACCTGCACCTGCTTATGCTGTGTAATAATTTCATGCATGTATGTCTGCTTTTCTCATTTCGATTTTAAACTCCTCTGGGGAAGGGAACCTCTTGCCCTCTTATTTGTTTCATGATGGCAGTTACGGTGTAATTTATATACAATAATGTGTGATTTGATGTAGATGTTGACCCACCATCGGTAAAAACCTATGCTTCTCCAGCCATGAGAATGAATTTGCATTAATCTGGCTCTATTTTGTGGCCATGCATTTTAAGATGTAATTGGAGAAAAAGAATGAAGCAAACTTCCTCCATACAAGAGTGAAACCTGTTGGTTTGTTTTGAACCATATTCATCAGCTACAGACAACGTAGCATGCTTTCCACGATGGTCTTTTTATGGTTGCATGGTGAGTTAATGAAACAGAATGTTTACAACTCTATTTAACACCCTAAAAATCCATGAGTTTTGACTATAAAATAAATCCCAATCTGCCACCACAAATCGTATTAGACTTTGCACATACCATGGTCTGTGTGTTTCAGAATGAGAACTATGTTATTTACAGTTTTTTGTTCATATTCCTCTACTAAAGTTTATGAAAGGAAGCAGTGCCTGCTGAGAAATGACCAATGAGTTTGGACAATTTTATCCCCAGCCAACCCATTACAGGATGCATAGGTACTTGGCAATACATTTTATGAAGATCCAAAGAAATGTGTAGCAATAAATCATTGTCAGTAAGCTTTCTCAACACATGACAAAAACAAGAAATACTGGTTTGAAGAATAGTATGAGAGTTGTGATTGTGTAGAATTCTTTCAGAGTTGTTGCTGAAATTGCCTTACAGCTTGAAGGGTATGTTACCCCACTAGGAAACTGTTTTTTTCTGTTTTGTTTGGAATCTTAGTTATCTGCCAAACTCATGGCATAGTGTGTATATTCCCTTTCTGTGACGATAGCTTCCTCAGCCAATCTTTTCAAGCAGGTGAAAACAGATAAAATATCTTTTAGAGTTTCTGTAGGTGTAGTTATTTGCATTACCTCTGGCATATTTGTTTTTACTTGATATTTTCGAACTTCCCTTTAGATTTAAACATATTTTTCTAGCACATTAATATGTATTTTAACATAATCATCGTAATGAAAATAGCTGACTCTTGACAGTAATACAAATTAGGAATAGAAAGTACTTTCTGAATTATGGGTGTTAATAACTTTTTGAACAGCCTGTATTAAATGCATTAAAAGCTTGGCAAAGCAGCTGACACTACTTAGAAAGTTAATATAACGTTAGATGCAGATCAGTACTCTAAGAACATTTTGCACTGGACTACTTATGAAAAGCAGAATAATGAGGACAATTTTTTATGGTGCAGAAATGGGAAGAGGACTTAAAATTGTGAGCACATCTTAAAAGGCAGCATTATGTGCAGTATTGCGAAAGCAGGGTTGTATTTTAAATTTGTTTACTTTAACTTTCAAATGCATAAATCGTTTTAGAAGGCCCTAGTACATTTTTACATAGATTAGAAAATAGTCAATTCCGAGTAGTTATGTCAAATTGTATGCTTTCTTTTAAAATCTTGGTCAACAATTTGTATTAACAGCAACCATGTTGGCTCATTTAGCTAAGTTGGTCCTATAAATATTCATTGACATTGAATTTTAATTATATAATATTAGCTTCAAAACAGAATTTTAACTTAATGCAGATCCAATATTATATCTCATAATAGAACCAAACTAGATCTATGTGTCCTATATTATTTTCAAAAAGAAAAACATAGGTACAGCAAACACTGACTCGGGTTTCTGAAGTATTGTTTCAGTTGGAGAAAATGTTAGAGACATTAAAGTAGAACAAATGATGGCTCCTATGTTGGTATTTATTTTATTATTATATGGTATAGGAAGCTCCACCAAGGCAATGCATTTTCTCATTTAAATGATGTGTTTTAAATTTGAAAACCAATATGTATATATAATAATTGTCTAAAATAATTAGAAACTTGTAACTGGACATGTAATTATAAAGGTATATAAAATCTAGCAGCAGAGTCTAGGCACAATAGTTAAATGTATTTCTAAATAGAAGGTGGGGCTTCCCTGGTGGCGCAGTGGTTGAGAGTCCGCCTGCCAATGCAGGGAACACGGGTTCGTGCCCCGGTCCGGGAAGATCCCACATGCCATGGAGCAGCTGGGCCCGTGAGCCATGGCCGCTGGGCCTGTGCGTCCAGAGCCTGTGCTCTGCAGCAGGAGAGGCCACAATAGTGGGAGGCCCACATACCACAAAAAAAAAAAAAAAAAGAAGGTGAACTTCTTTCCATTTAAAAATATCTTATATGCATTTTATTGTATTTTCTGTATATTCAAAACTAGCCTTGGGAAGAAAAAGCTTATAAGTATGCGTTGTTTGAGATATTTTTATTTTGGTTTATATGAATTAATTTAAAGGTCTTGGACACATACTAGAGTTTTATATACTTATTATTATGGGACTATTACTAAAGCAATTGCAGCTTTCAATAAGAGATGCAGATATCCCAATACCATTAAGATGAGGGTAAAAATACAAGCTTCAAGTAAGGCGGGAACATGGTAGTTTTCAAAAAGTCTAGGACAATGTCAGGTAGTGGTTTGAGTATAAAATAGTTCCAATTTTCCCCATAGCCAAGGGGAAAAAAAGGCAGAGTACTGACAGACATAGCTGTTATCTGATGAATGACAGTGCATTTATTTTTCAGGGAAGGACATTCTTTCTGATTCTAAACTCAGAGAATTTTATTTTGTGTTTCTTTAAACAAGGGGTATTGAACACCACACTAGAGTGAATCTTTGATAGTTTTCCATAAAGTACAGAGGATTTCTGTGAATGTCCATTTCCTCCATGGGGCCTTGAGTTAAAAAACAAACAAACAAACAAACCACAAAGTCA
Organism: Lipotes vexillifer; assembly: GCF_000442215.2. NCBI lineage: Eukaryota > Metazoa > Chordata > Mammalia > Artiodactyla > Lipotidae > Lipotes > Lipotes vexillifer. Next base: position 2,168,421 of record NW_006783121.1, on the reverse strand, counting down.
TGATATTTCTACAAAGACCCAGAGTAATAGTACTGGTATACAGCTTCCCCATAATCCAAGCTGCTACCAAGGTGTACTTGAGTAGTGTCCCTGAGGCTCTCCCTCTGGAATATCTATCATCTCTGCTGGACTTTTGATAGGAGCTGGATAGCTGACAATTCACAATTAAGATGCCAGCTAGGGCTTCCCTGGTGGCACAGTGGTTGAGAGTCTGCCTGCCAATGCAGGGGACGCCGGTTCGTGCTCCGGTCCGGGAAGATCCCACATGCCGCGGAGTGGCTGGGCCTGTGAGCCATGGCTGCTGAGCCTGTGCGTCCGGAGCCTGTGCTCCACAATGGGAGAGGCCACAATAGTGAGAGGGCCGCGGACCACAAAAAAAAAAAAAAAAAAAAAGATGCCAGCTAGCACCTGGAGCGCAGGTAGTCTGTGTAGTTGATTGAAAGAAGATCCATGTGCACTAGATAACAGTGTTTGCTCTATGACCCCAGCTGTTTGATTGGTGTTAGATAATGGGCAGCTAATTTGGGGAGATTTCCCACCTGGTCAGTAAAGCTGTAGGTGTATGGCCTCTCACATCGGGCAGTTTAAACCTGAAAATCTTCTGTTGAGATGGAATCCATGAAGGGAGAACATAGAAGGCAGTATAACATTGTAGTGTACTTTGAAAAAGTAAATCAGCTTCAAGTGATAGAGCTAGCTTAGTAGTCTTCTATATGAATGTGAATCTCAAACCTTCATACGCTCAGAATCAACCCACTCCTATTTGTTAGGTCTGTTCTGCAGCACCCAGCATTACTGAAAATATGCAGATTTGGTCTAATTCTATTTTGGAGGGTGCTGCCTGAGTACTGAGTATTGCTATAGAGTTTTTTAGGGCAAGGCTATGGTACCATACCACCCTTGATACCAGCTTCCAAGAGAGTTACCTGGATATCGTTTCTTAAATTGGTGCATTCAACATTCATTCATCAAAAAGTATTAAAGACTAAGTGCTAAACTGGAGTGTTAAATGGATTTTAAAAAATTGAGTTATTATAAATTTCCATATGTGAATTAACATTTGTCAAAGAATAAGAATACCCTGAAATGAATCCAGCACTAAAACTATATTAAGCATTTTTCTTTGATATAGAAAATGTTTAAGAATTTTGTAGTGTTGTTGAGGTCAACATTATAAGCATCAATTAAAATGGCAAAATATTTTAATTGTAAGTGGTATGGGACATTGCCCTAGGGATATTCTCTGACCTTATGACATGTTTTGTATCTTGAAAAAAACTTCTGTCAGTTTATTTCCTCATCATTACTTTCTCCCAGGAATAGAATGCAGGATACACTGTGCTGTGTTATCATGTGAGCTTTTCATTAATTTTGGTTTCTGCTATTATTTAGTATTGTTTATAAATGACAGAACAGATTTTACATGTTGGAATCATGTGTTTGCTGATGACAGTAGTTTGATGCAAGCATTCACCTTCATGCATTTCTCAACTCTTTCAAATGATCTTGGAAAATTGGAGTAATAAAAGTTAAGAAGAGACAGCTATAGAGGAGTTAATTTCGAGGGGCAAGAACAAATTATACATGCATATGGATTTTTCAAATATGTGGCTGGAAACTTCTGAAACATATTGATAGGAGGGATGCTAGATAAATATGAATTATCAAATAGTACTGTGGAGATACAAGCACCATGCTGAACACATACTGTGGAGCTAAGGTAAGCATGATTCTGGACTTAGAGCACTCATCCATCTATTCAAGGATTTGACTCTGAGCCCTGTGTGTATGATTTGGGGTCATCTTTGAGACTCCTTGTTCATCACACTTGCCCATTTTCTTATTTGCAATATCTCTTGTGTAGTTTTTACGTTTCTATTGTCAATACTCTAGTTCAGGCCTCATTCCCTTTGCAGACAGGAATTGACAGAGGAACTGATTGTCCAGCAAAGAGTTCACTGTTCACTGGGTTTGTTTGTTATAGCCAAAGTGAGCAAGGCAAAGCACAGAGTGATAGAGAAGTTAAGGAGGTTAGCAGGAAGTGTAGGGGAGGAAAAAGTTTTACTCGACCCTCTTAGGGTCCCTGGCTGTGTCTGAAAATTAAACTGACAAAGATTAACAGGAGAAAAGCATACAAATTTTACTGAATTTTTACATATACATAGGAGCCTTCACAAGAGGATGAAGACTCAGAGAACTAAACAAAGCCAGAAGCTTTTATACCTTTTAGACAAAGAAACAACAAATTTGTGAGAAATTGACAAGACAAAAGGATTTGGGCTAGGGGTAGTAAATGGTGAAGAAGTAACTAGGACGATAAGGGTTTAACAAAGTTTTTTTATACAGCCTTCTGCGCCCTCAATTCCCTGCCTCGGATGATAAGAATGTGTTTCCTTCACGTGGTACATACAGGCAGGATGGGTGATTTTACATGGGAGATTTATCTGCTGCTTTCATGGAAGAAGGGGCTGGGTTGGGGAGCAGTGAGGTCAGAGCGACCTTCTTGGTTCTGCCCTTTTCTCAGACTCCTTCAGCTTAAGATATTCATTATGCCAGGGTGCCATATTTTGGGGTATTGTGTTCTGAACTCCATCAGAAGCAATCTTAAGATGGCTGACCACTTCATTAGTGCTGGGTAAGGAAGCAAGTAAGGCTAACCAAGAACTATTATTCCCAAATTAAAGTTGAATGGCTCCCTTTTTTCCAGGTGCTTCCTAATACTTGATTATTGTGTCAGGCTAAATACCAACTAACAATTGCTACGTTTTTTGAAGTGGATGTTTACAGATCTGTGCTTCACTGGTATGTCTACAATCTATAATAATGAATTGCAATATGGCAGGGCTCTGCATCTGTGCTGAGCAAGTTAACTATTTTATTTATTGGTATATGGGAAGAAGAAAGTATATTTTTGGATATCCCCGATATGTTTATTATCTAAAGTTTCCCTTGCTTCTTGATAGAATCTGTAATAAATAATTTTTAAAAATCCCTCACTGGTATTGCTTTCACATCTAAATATACACATTGATGATATTTGAATATATTTTAACTTTTATCCAATATTCCTTCATGAAAGGAAAATAACCAAAAAACTTGTAACCACTAATTGGTAATATATTTGTTAATTGTTGATAATATAGTTGAATGGGAGGTATGTAAGGACTGAGGAATGATTGATTCCAGTCATGGTTTTGCCATTAACAAGCTCTGTGATCTAAAACAAGTCAATAAAATTCTTTTATTTTCTTCATCTGTAAAATGAAAGAGCCAATATGGAGTAACAGTTTAATTTCACAACCAGTAAAGCTACTCTTGTGAGTGCATGTTCTTTCATAGAGGTTTGTTTATAAATGAAGATAAAACCTTGTTGTTAATTTAAGTTGTGTCTGTTTCAGTTTTTAACTGTTCCAATTGCAAAGAAAGTCCTTGCATTGTTGTTGTTTTTTTTTTTTTTTTTTTGCGGTACGCGGGCCTCTCACTGTTGTGGCCTCTCCCATTGTGGAGCACAGGCTCCGGACGTGCAGGCTCAGTGGCCATGGCTCACCGGCGCAGCTGCTCCGCGGCATGTGGGATCTTCCCGGACCGGACCCCGAACCCGTGTCCCCTGCATCAGCAGGTGGACTCTCAACCACTGAGCCACCAGGGAAGCCCGGTCCTTGCATTTTTGAAGGAGGTCAAAGTTACTTAAGCAGTTAAAGCATTATTCTTTCTTTAAAAAGCATTCGTATGTTTTGAAAGACTTATCAAATATGTAACTTTAGGAGTAGCTATGTTTCTAGATTTTTCTGAAAGTGAGTGCAAGGCAGGTTGAATATAGTAGAAGGCTAATATTTCTTTCTTAGGGACTTTGTACTGCATTGTAATCCTATAAAGATTTTATCTGTATGTCATATACAGTTTATTATTATTGTTTTGTTGTCATTGTTTTAGATGATTTATATCACTGTGGAAGAGGCAAATAGTGTTTTTTTCTGGTTTAATTTGTGTTAGATAAGCCTTAACAATTCTCATGGTGTTTAATGTGGGGTTATTAAAGATTTTGACTGTTCATTTTTCAATGGTTATGTTTTGAAAAAATGTATTAAAGTTGGATGTATTAAGATGTTTAACTATATTTAAGAGTGCACGTATGTACATACAGGTACACACATAATTTCCATAGTATCTTTATCAGTTTTAGGGGAAGGGGGTTTTAAAATATTATATAAAGATAAACTAGAAAAGACCAGAAATTTACCATTACAGATCACATTCTGAGACAATAAAACATTTGAACTTGCTGAGATTTTTTGACATCCACCATGAGGACCCAAAGAAATGGTTCTTTGTGGTTTGGTTGCAGTTATCCTGTGCTAAAAATATTCAGGAACATTAAATTTCTTTGATCTTTGTCTACATAGCTATCACACTCTATAATGAGTCTTTAATTATATGTTTTTGGAACTGCACCTGGTAGGTGAGAAGGACTGTTGCATTTCTGTTGTTCCGTCATCAAATAGCAATTATCTTTCAACTCTCCTTACCCCTGTTACCCTGAAAGAGCATTCACTGACCTTCTCTGCTGCCCACCAGAACCAGTTAGTATAACATGCAGATTGGTGTAGGAAAAAATGAAATGTGTGGCAGTACCTGCTAATACCTCTCTGTTTTCCTCCTTGCATTCAAAGAGCCTCTAACCTTATTCACAATAGATAAACTTGGTGTCAGCTCTCTTTCATTTCCAGGGTTTATAAATTAGGAATGTGATTTCCTGGAGTAAGTTCATTTTAACAAAATTCCACTACTAAAAGAAATTGGACGTCCTATGGAGTGTGTGATAGAATTTTAACTTTATTACTTAGCTTAGGAAAATAAACCAATACATTTTTCTTGTGGAAGTTAACATTTTATTATAAGTTTGACTGGTTATATCACTAAGAAGATGATTTAAGTATGCTAACATAATTATATTCACAATTTCAAACATACGAAGAAAATTTAAAACATGACTGGCTTTTGCTTGAATGTTTGGAATGCTCTTTCTCCCTGCTTCCCCTCTATTTACTATAGATTAAAGACTCTATTTTTAATTTCATTCACATTTTTGGTACATTTTGTTTTCATCATTACATTAGGCTAAGACCGTCTCATATTTTTCTAAGAATACTTTTTAAAGGAGGGTGGGGAGGAAAATATTCTTTGTTCGATAGCCTTTTGGGCATTTTAACAGATTTGAACTTAAGCCATTATGACTATCTCCAAAGTATTGATAATTTTGAGAGCTTAAGAAATTGATTTTAATAAATAAGAAACTTTTATCCTTTGAGGGAGAATTTTACTTAAACTATTGCCCTCAGGAGATTTTTATATGTAACTCAGGCATTTACAATTTGTTGTGAGCAACTCTTAAAAAAATGTGTGAGTAGCATGGAACAGAGCAGGATTTTTCCAATGAGACCTCATGGGGAGAATAAATGCAGCCAGGTAAAACCCTCTTAAGCAAAAAACAGAGGATATAAGGAAAGATGGAGTGTCTTCTTTGGTGTTTTCTAAGGAAATTGTAACCTGTTTCAATACTGAAGTCAAAACCACTGAGAGCTGGAAAATTGACATATTCAACCTTTTTATGAATCAGGTGAAATAAGTGGTCAGTGAATATCATGCTTCAAAGGGATTTGTACAAATGTCTGGAAATGGCAGTGTTACAAATAATAGGTATTCTAAATTGGTCAGAAATAGTTCATGTACTAATCTACCATGATGAATAGTTTCGAAGGACATTGAAATGCCCAAGGGTATTGTATTTACTTTCATGTAGACAAACCTGAGTGGATATATATTTTTTTATCTGGTTAAGACCAAGGCAGTCATAGCATATACAAATCCATGTTGTTTTTGTTGTTAACATTTATCTTTTTCACGGATGTATGTTATTGATAGTGGAATTATCTATGAAGTTGATTTGGCTGAACAAATTATCCTTTAAAAAGGCTGAAAATACTAGGTTTTTCTTGGCTACTGTTTGGAGATGTTGATATGTGGACTGAAGGTATGATACTGTTTGCATTGGGTTGTGCATTAGTTTTAATCACCCAGCACCCTTTTTCTTTCCATAAGGACCTATAACTAAGGTTTGGTTTTAATTTCACTGAAAACATTACATTGGCAACATTGGTATTAAAATGAGATGTTTCCCTGGTATTAAAATATGTAAACACCATTTGCAATCATCTTTAAAGTCTCCTCAACCCTTTGAATTAGTTGTTTCGTGTCTTATAATTTTACCAATTTTATCAATTCCCCCAAGAAACTCTGGACTATCCTTCATTTTATTTGATGTTCCAGTGATTTGGGTCGTAGTATGAGATTACACATGGGAATAGAACACCATTAGAGAGAAATAAAATTCTTTGTACAGAACACATAACCCTCTTTACTAGCCTTTAGCACTGTACAAACAGTGATAAAGGGATGACATGACTAATATTGGACTTCGGCACATGAGACCAATTGCCTTTACTGCTTATGGGACTCATGATAGAACTTCCTAATTTTATCTTTAAGCCTTTTGAAAGAAAGACGTGAATCTGGACAGTCTAATTATAAATGTGCATGTAGTCACTACTTCCTGTTATATCCGTATTGCATATAGTATACTGAACTCATCCGTCCACTAATATGATTTTAAGTTATATTTACATGAACTGTAATTAAATAATTCAGAGTCTGAATATCCAACTTACGGATAAAAGGTTGAAGTTTTTGGAATCTGTGAAGGATTTTCCTTTACATTTATGTGTGAGGGAGCAGAACATCATTTCCTCGTAAAATAGGCACATTTATAGAGTTTTCCTCTTTGTTTTGCCCTGGAGAGCTAGAGAGGGGAGAATATTGCTTTCTCGTGGACTTAGGGTTCAACGAATCCGCTGATACTTTCATTAAATATAAGATTTTCTTTCCTTTGATGATGCCAATCAATGTAAGTGGGCCCTTTAAAAATAATGACCTCAGAAGTTCTGAAAACCTGGGGTAGATTTCTGTTTTAAAACCTTGATATATTTAGATATCTTTCTGTCAGAATTATGCATGAGCTATAAATAGACTTCTCTCTCTCTCCATATCCCCCCTCCCCCACCATTGTAATTTCTATGTCTATTTCAATGTGAATTGGCCAGCATTAATATAGTAATGAATATACACAAAGTTGAATAATAGCAATAAGTTAAAGAAAGCACATGATGAATTATGAAATCTTTTCCAAAAAATCAATCAGTAGAAGTTTAGTGTCTATTTAGATTCTTCTGCATATTTCATACAATTAAGATACTTATCAATAAATGAATGGATGAAATGTTATTAAGTGTTAATATTTTTGAAAAGGAGTCTTTAATTTATGCCTAAAATCATACTGTATTTTGGACAAGAAGATTTAAAGAGCATTCAAGTTTTTGATTTTTAATATTTTCAGAAATATCTTAATACAAGTTCACTGTGCACGATTTCATTTAATAATCACAAAGGCCTTCTGGGGTACAGGTACTATTCTCCCTGTTTTAAAGCTTAGAGGTTTTAAGTAACCGATCAAAACACAGCTAGAATATGACGGAGATGGGATTGAAGCCTAGATCTATCTTCTTCTAAAGCTTATGCACTTAACCATGTCACTCTGCGATCTCACAGAGATAGTCCATTGATGAATGGGGGCTTATTTTTCTGACCTTTGAGTAAACGTGGGAAAAGATCTCTAATATTTTTTTTTTGCGCTACGCGGGCCTCTCACTGCTTTCGCATCTCCCGTTGCGGAGCAACAGGCTCCGGACGCGCAGGCTCAGCGGCCATGGCTCACAGGCCCAGCCACTTCGCGGCATGTGGGATCTTCCCGGCCCGGACCACAAACCTGTATCCCCTGCATCGGCAGGCGGACTCTCAACCACTGCGCCACCAGGAAAGCCCAACTTTTAACTTCTTGAGCAATATAGGGATGTTGGACTGCCTTATAGATATAGCCACACCTTTTATACCTAAGGTCAGAAAATACTGTCTCATTTTGGGTCAGTCCTCTTCTTCCCTAGAAGATTTTCCTGGCTTCTTTTTCAGTGTTCAGATCTAATCTTGGACTCTTGCTCACTCATATGCTAACTGTCCTCACTGATCTTTCTATTGTTTTTGTTTGGGTGGTTCATTTGTTCCACCTGGTCCCGTCAAGTCATGGTTACAAATATCACCATGTATTTGTAGCGTGTGAAGACAACTCTTTAACGTAGGTAACTTGATAACATAAAATCACTAATATGTTAATACCAAGAAATGAGATTATGGAATCACCAAAATGTTAATACCAAGAAATGAGATTACGGGCTATAGCCCATCTTAAAAAAAAAAAAAAAAAGTATAAGCTACATCTGGCTCTGTTCTTTCCAATAAGCTGCTGTACCTAAATTTGATTGGAAGTTGTAGTTGGAGTCTCCAGATATCTTTCTTTGACAGTATTTGGTAGATTTCTTATGAAGCTTAGGACTTTGAAAGACAAGAAAAACGTGGGTTGAAAAGTACCTATCATACCTAAATGAATGAAATAAGCTATTAAATAATACAAAACATGTAATTCTGTGTCTAGACATAGATATGTAGGTTTAAGCCCAATATAGTTCTGGAACAACCACTAATTCTTCAGTGAGTTATTGCTGGAGCCATGAGCCAGATGTTACAGGAAACCATGTACTGGTCCTGTTAGTAATTTCTAATGGTATGATCGAAATAAACATGGGCTTTGGAGTCAGACCTAGGTGTGTGGGTGTGAGTCCTAGAACTGATACTTGTTGAATGATGTTTTGCAAGTTACTTAGCTACTTTGCTTCTCAGTTTCTTTATGTGAAAACACTTTTGGGAATGGCTAAAGTCAAAAAGATTGACAATATGAAGTGTTTGAAGGATCTGGTGCAATTAGAGCTGTTACACTTTGCTGAAGGAGTCCCAAATGGTATAGTCACTTTGGAAAGCAGTTTTTAAAAATTTAAACATGCACTTATCATAAGACCCAGTAATTCTACCCCTAGTTATTTTCCCAAGAGAAATGAAAATATATGCTTACACAAATACGTACATGTGAATGTTTATAGCAGCTCTATTCATAATCATCAAAACCTGGAAACAACCCATATATTCATCAATTGATGAATGGATAAACAAATTGTGTTATATCCATACGATAAAAAGGAATGGACTACTGATACATGCAGTAACATAGTTGAGTATCATAATTTTTATGTTAAATGGAAGGAACCAGACACTGAAAGCTGTATACAGTGTGATTCCATTTCTAATAACATTCTGGAAAAAGCAAAACTATAGGGACACAAACCAGGTAAGTGGTTGCCAGGCAACTGGGAGTAAGGAAAAGGGATTGACTACAAAAGGGGAATGAGGGAATATTTTGGTGTGGTGGAAATGTTCCAAATCTTGTTTGTGTTAGAGGTTGCATGACTATATTTTGTCAAAATGATGAACTTTACTGTATGTAAATCATATCCCAATAAAAAGAAAGGGAAAAAACCTTGTGTTCAGAGTGGTCATGGAAATTATAAGAGATCATCTTCCTCGCCCATTTTTTCTGCTGCTTGGTTCTTCATTATCCTCTGTTGCTTCTGTGTCTCTTATAACTTTGGGGTCCATGATAAATTGCAATTTCTTATTTCAAAGCTGAGATACTACAGAAAATTGATGTCTTTATCTTTTTCTGCAATCTGAGTCAGATTTTAAGCGGAGTGATCAACTGTATTTTTATACTTCTAGATATTCCAGTTAGTACTGCATAACTCAGAGCTGGAATTGGCAGACTCTGTAAAATATACCAAATATGCTTGCTTTGACTGGATTCCTCATCTCTGTTCTGTGGCAGTGGGAATGTACAGTACGGTTGGGAGGGTATTTAGAGCAATCTTGAATTTTGAGCCTGGAGTCCTGCTTGAGAAAGGCTTCCTCCACTTCTCAGCAAACAATTGTTCTATGCCAGGGGTTCTCAAACTTGAGTGAACATCAGAATCACCTGGAGGAGTAATTAAAACACACATTTCTGGGCTCCACCCACAGAGTTACTGAGTCAGTAGGCCTGGGGTGGGACCCAAGAATTTTGTATTTCTAACAAATTTCCAAATGCTGTTGATGCCCCTGGTTTGGGGCACACACCTTGAGAACCACCGATTTATACTTACTCTGGTGTTGCAGTATCAAAATTCCTGCCTACATAGAGTAGCCAACATTTTGTTCAAAAACCACTTAATCATTTATTTCATGGCCACTTTTGTATTGGGTAAAACCTAAATATATGTATATTTATATATAGACTATATATATATATATATATATATATACATATATATGTATATATATATATATATATATATATACATATATATGTATATATAGAGAGACAGACGGACAGTAAGCATTTGGCTAGAGGCTACAAAGATTTGATGCTTAAAGACAGAGAAATGGCAAGACAAAGGAAAAAAAAAAGGTATGTCTAGCTGTATGCCTTCCTCTTCACCTCTTGAGTGTCATCCTACTATATCATAATTATTTTATTCCCCTAGCTAAAGGCTCCTTTTGTACTCCCATTCTCTCTACTTTAAAAGCTCTGAGGACTCTTACCAGTCCTCCTCTGTGCATTGCCCTAACATATTCTCAGTTAAGACTTTTCACTTCCTACTTTGTAATAAATAGGCCCAGCCTCCACACACTTAGGTTTCATGATTGTATCCTTTTTTTTTTTTCAGACCGATAATAATTTTCACTGAATGAAACCAAAGTACCATCAGCTGCCCAAATTGAAACAGTCTGGGATGTGTGGGTGACTGATTTCAAGTAAACAAATAGAAATCATGGTCTTGTATCAAACACTTCCCTAGACCAAGAAGCAAATAATCCTAGTAACTTTAATAGCACTAGGTATAAAAAGAAAGGGGTAAAATTTAGAATCTTTAAAGAATTTGTGAGTGTTAAATTTAAGGAAATCATAGATTATTTCATCTTTCCAGATGCCAAAGCAGATACTGAGGGCTGTATATATAAATTTGTTCAGAATTTCTGTTATTTTAAGGTTGCTGTAGGGTATTTTCTGCTGTTAGGGTATCTGCTGATTTCTCTCTGTGATAGATTAAATACAGTATTTTATGTTTAGAGAGCTGATGTCCTTTTCTCCTTCTCCTACCATCCCACTGATTATCGAGTCTTTAGAGAAAATAGCTCATTGTACTGCTTGATTACATGCCTCAATTGAATAGTAGCTTGCTGCCAATTATCATTACAATGCCATATTGATTTTTTTCTCATTTCCTCTGTGGAAATTAAAGCAGAATTTGTTTAAAATGAGTTTCCAGGGGCTTCCCTGGTGGCGCAGTGCTTGGGGGTCCGCCTGCCGATGCAGGGGGCGCGGGTTCGTGCCCCGTTTCGGGAGGATCCCGCGTGCCGCGGAGCGGCTGGGCCCGTGAGCCGTGGCCGCTGGGCCTGCGCGTCCGGAGCCTGTGCTACGCAAATGGGAGGGGCCGCAACAGTGAGAGGCCCGCGTAACGCAAGGAAAAAAAAAAAAAAAAAAAAAAGGAAAGGGAAAGGACTTGTCTAAGGAAACACAGAAATTTAGGGGCAAAAAT
>NW_006783121.1:2143957-2156683 GCF_000442215.2 Lipotes vexillifer | reverse complement strand
AAGAAAAAAAAAAAAAAAAATGAGTTTCCATATATATTGTGGATGTGATTGGTTCCAAATATTTGAGCTATTTTTAAAATGTATTTTCTTCAGTGATCTGTTATTTCTTACTGATAGTCTCTTAGAAATTTAGGTCTCTTCTTTGTTGATAAGCTTTACCTTAGGTAGATATGAAATGTGATTTAAAACCTGTGGAATTGATCTATAGTCATGGTTTAAATATGTAGAGATTTTAATTATTGCTTCACAGGCATCCTGCTGTATGTTAATTTACGTTTGTAAAGTTCTTGGGCAATATGATTCTGCTGATTCTCTTAACCACACAAGTCAGTAAATTTAATTAAATTTTAATTAGAAAATATTTAGTGTTGACTATATGTAATCCATTCTGCTAAGCATTATGGGAGACAGAAAGATGAGTGAGATCATATAACAGTCTTCAGAGAATTTATAATCCAGAAAGGTGGGTAAAGACACTTCTGGTACGAATCATAATGTCAAGTAGTAAGAGATGCACAAACACGGGCATTCAAAGAGAAAATAATGCATTTAGATGGAGGACTTACAGGAAAAAAACATTAATGGAGGAATTGACAGTCAAGTTGAGCCTTGATGGGTTGGGAGAGATGGAGTTGGAGTTACCTTCTGGGAAGAAAGAATGAAAAATGAGGTCAAGCAGGGAAATGCAGGGAAGACTCCAGGAAAGAGAATATGTCTGATTTTTATTGGAACATGTGGTCTAAGGCCTGAGGCTAGAAAGGTAGGTTGAGGCTTGATCAGAATCAGGACTTGAAATGTGTTAAATAGTCCAGAGAAAATTTTTGGACAGAAGACTGTGGTAATCTGGCATTTTATAAAATGAAGAAAAGAAAAGAATGATGCTGCAGAGACCCTAGTTGGGAGGCTTCTGCCATATTAAAGGAAAGGTAACTAGGGCTAAATTAGAATGGTAGACAATGAAAGGGAGTCATTCTAGAAGTAGAGTAGTAGTAGAGTAGGGTCATGACAATAAATCAAATCAAGTTCTCTGTGATCAGTCTTCAAGTCTTTTGTCACACATGGGACTTCATCTCCTACCATTCTTGCTTCCAAGCCTGCTTGTTCAGCTGTGACCACACAGGTCTCCTCACAGATCCTGGAACATTCTGAGCACACTAGCTACCACCTCAGCGCCCTATTTGCTTTTATTCCCTCTATTAGGAAAGTCCTTATTTCCTTCAAGGCTCTGCTCAAATATCACCTTATCAAATAATCTTTCTCTGACTACACATTAAAAAATAACATCCTGGCTCTCCTTATTCCATTTGCCAAGGTTTATTTCTCTTCATAGTACCAAAGCATTGACATTTTATTATATAGTTATTTATTTATCCTCTGTCTCCCTTTTAGTAGATGGTAAGCTACATGAGGGTAGGGGCTTAGTTTGTTGCCAGTTATATCTCTGTCACCTAGAACATGCCTGGTACTTAGTGGGAACTCAATAAATATTTGTTAAATGAATGAACAGAATAAACGCAAAGGTGAAAGAGGTGGTGGATCAAGAAATTATGCCAGTGTTTCAAGTCTGAAGGATGCAAGGGATAGTAGTAGTATTATCAGAATATGGAAGAGGAGTTGATTTAGGAGAACAGAGACATAGGAGAAGAGAAATTTGGCTTTATAAATTCAGGTTTAAGTATCCGACGCTGGTGAAACAACCAAGGCAGTGCTGTAGAATGGGCAATCTAAAATGTGAAGAGAAGTCTGGGATTGAGGTAAAGATCTCTGAGTCATCCCCATAGAGTCAATACTCAAAGCAATGGGAGTGGAAAAAAGAAGGACAAGCAATATAAAGACAGGATTAACAGATCTGAAAATCAAAATTTAATTTGGGATATTTAATGTTTTAATTATATAAACTTATTTATACTTTTTTTTCTTGTTTATTTAATAGCTGGGTTAACAACTTTGGCCATGAAGGTCTTGGACTCTTGTTGGATGTGCTGGAAAAGCTTCTGGACAAGAAACAGTAAGAATAAACATGAAAAAAAATCACCACGGGGGACATTTTTAAGCACAGCATAATATGTTTCTTCCTTTTATTCAGGCAAGAAAATATTGACAAGAAGAATCAGTATAAACTTATTCAGTGCCTCAAAGCATTTATGAACAATAAGGCAAGTAGTATTTATTTCTGCCTCTGTTGCAAAAGGTGAGAACTTGCCCAACAGACACTATGAAACAGGCAAAATAGTGGATGCTTACTCAGTTTTCAAAAGGGTCTTTATAATGCAAATCATCATGAGTTTCATTTAAATATCATTTAAAATATACTTTGCTTCACACAATATTTATTGGCAGGTTTTTGCAATCATGCAAACATACAAGTCTTGTTCCCAAATCAGATAATACTCTTGTTTTTCCATGGTGGTAGGAAAATTTAAATGGGATAGGTTGAATAACATTTCCTTACAGAGAGTTTTTATTCTAATGTAAAGGACAATTCAAAGCTATGATTTGATTTTTTTTTTTTTTTTTTTTTTTTTTTTTTTTTTGCTAAGAATGTTATAAGGTTAAGATTTTTCTTTCTTTCTTTGTTCAATTAATGTCAGTGAGTTAACATACATAAAAGACATTTCTGGCACATACCAGGGTTTTTTTTGTACCTGTGTGATACCAGTTGCATTATGAGGGACTCTAGGAATGCCAGACAAGGGTTTTTCTTCTAAAAGTAGTCTTTGCTCAGGTTATGAAGTTAAAGTCATTTTTTCTATAAACTTGTTTTGTTACTCTCTTATACATGATTTGTGCTATATTCCTATAGGTAAAATACCACTGACTAATTCACTAATTGAATAATTCCCTTTAGATGGTGTTTTAATAATCTCAAAATATTAATTAAAAATGACTAATTATAACAATAACCCAAAACTTGCCAGAAGTAAAATATAGCTATTAATAGCCAATGCAGTAAGATTATCTACTTAAGTAATCTGCAGTCTTTCTTAAGTGTGTGGGATTATATATAATTATGTGTATATTATACACACATGTATCAGCAAAGAAGTTTTTGGCATGTGGAACAGATGGATGCTTGCCAATTGACATGAGTCTCCTGTATAGAATATACTAATTGTGCTGTTCTTGGAAGTGTCTTCCAGAAAGATTTCCATCAGTACTAGTACAGAATTTCTGAACTTCTGAGCTCTTAGTCTTTGGTGACAAAGTTATGCAGAATCTGATACCTAACAAGAAAGCAGTTAATGAACATTGCTTCTCCACAGCTCAAGATGGATCTCTTTTTTCAATTGAGGGAAACAAAGAAATAAAGGAAAGACAACACAGTACTAGAAATCAGGAAATATAGTCCATGATTTGCCACTAAGTTGTGTGGCCTTTAGAAAATCATTTGACCTCTCTGCCAATCAGTCCCCTCACCTGTAAAATTAGGACTCTGATCTAAATTCTTACTGACTTGAGTAGTCAACTCTTACAGCTTTCCAGGATATAACTGTAATCAGTATAGTTACTAGAGAAAGTGACATTTCCTGTAGAGCCTTTTCCCACGAGACAGAAGTTGATATGTTCATACGTAATTATTTATTACCTAAGAGTTTGGCAGTTTTGAAGAACATGACTTTTTTTTTTTATTAGAGTATAGTTGATTTACAGTGTTGTGTTAGTTTTACAGCTAAGTGATTCAGTTATACGTATACATGTATCTATTCTTTTTCAGATTCTTTTCTCATATGGGTTAGTACTACTCTGTATTAACAGTGAAATCTGACAACATTTCATTGGAACAAAATTGCCATTTCAAGCTAACCTTTAGTTAAACACCACACATTTGAATATTTTCATGGTTCCTAATTTATCTTCTAAAAGAATTCAGTGTAGCATTCCCTATGCTATGCAGTAGGTCCTTGTTGGTTATCTATCTTATATGTAAAGTAGTCTTCTGTGTGTGTTCATCCCAAGCTTCTGATTTATCCCTCCCCTCCCACGTTTCCCCTTTGGTAACCATAAGTTTGTTTTCCATACCTGTAAGTCTGTTTCTGTTTCATAAATAAGTTCATTTGTTTCTTTTCTTTCAGTTAGATTCCACATATGAGTGATATATGGTATTTGTCTTTGTCTGACGTACTTCACTCAGTATGACAACCTCTAGGTCCACCCGTGTTGCTGCACATGGCATTATTTCATTTTTTTAATGGCTGAGTAATATTCCATTTTATGTATGTACCACATCTTCTTTATCCGTTCCTCTGTCAATGGACATTTAGGTTGCTTCTATGTCTTGGCTATTGTAAATAGTGCTGCAATGAACATTGGGGTGCATGTATCCTTTTGGGTTATGGTTTTCTCCGGATATATGCCTAGGGTGGGATTGCTGGGGAATGTGATAGTTCTATTTTTAGTTTTTTTTTTTAGTTTTTTTTTTTTTTTGCGGTATGCGGGCCTCTCACTGTTGTGGCTTCTCCCATTGTGGAGCACAGGCTCCGGACGCGCAGGCTCACTGGCCATGACTCACGGGCCCAGCCGCTCTGTGGCATGTGGGATCTTCCCGGACCAGGGCACGAACCCACGTCCCCTGAATTGGCAGGCGGACTTTCAACCACCGTGCCACCAGGGAAGCCCCTATTTTTAGTTTTTTAAGGAACCTCCATACTGTGCTCCATAGTGGTTGTACCAATTTACATTCCCAATAACAGTGTAAAACATGATAGTTTAACTTAGATTATTCTATACTAAGATTAGCCTTTAGTTAGAGCATGTTAATGTCTTGCGCATAGGTCCTAGGAACATGAGTAAATGGTAGGTCTTTTAAATTATAGGCGTGTGAAACAATGGGCATAAAGTACACATTCAAAATAAAAAAAATATACAGTAAAATATCCATTTCGTGTTGGAGTGAATTGTCATAATCAAAGAATGAAACTTTCGTCTGAAATAACTCATACATGAAATTTGCTGGCCCTGAGGAGTTTTGATTACCTACTTCAAAAACTCTTTTTGCTTATACAATGCATGTAATAATAGGATCATAAAAAGCAACCCATTGTCCCTTAACTTCCATTGCTGTAATATTGCTCTGATGTTTAGATTGATGGTTTTCCATCATTTCTCATATCTTCATTTTTATTTTGTGTATGTCCCTACACATTAGAAACTACTTTTAATAATAAAATGGAAATTTGAAAAATTAAATGATTTCACTCTCAGTCTAACTGATTTTTAAAGTTATTTTAAGCATGGTAACCATCTCTCTCAGTTTTCCACATCACTTATTTTCCTTAGTACTTATTATTTACCGGCTACCTTTATACTTACATAGTCCTTCTGTTTTTCTTTGCTTCTTTTTAATATCGTCTCTTCCATTTCCTTTTTTTGTCTTGTCTCCGTAAATTTCCTTATTTGTTATGACCTTGAGTAAAGTCATATTTAAGAGCTTTAGCTATGTTTTTTTTAGTCCTGAATTCTTTTAGAAGATAAATTAGGAACCATGAAAATATTCAAATGTGTGGTGTTTAACTAAAGGATAGCTTGAAATGGCAATTTTGCTCCACTGAAATGTTGTTGGATTTCACTGGTAAACTGTAAAAAGAAGCAAACATATTTCATAAGAAATCTGAGAAATACTTTGTGGGACAAAGATCAAAGAAAATATTACCTTCTTCATGTAGTGAAAACCTGAGTTTTGGGCTTTCTTCAACATTTTTTTACCTAGTCATTCTTATGATGCACATTTGCATGCATATATTCAAGCCTAGAAAATAAATGAAAATGGTGTCTGGCTTCTCTGCCTAGTTGACTGTGACACTTAGTAAAACCCAGGCTCCATTTCTTTCTGTTCATAACTTTTGTAATGCAGCACAACTGCTTGAATGAGGGAGGCTAAGAGAGAGAAGGTATAGGAAAATCCATACAGAGGTCTACTGCTTCTTTAACTGGCATGTAGTATACAAAAGAGCTTTTCAATGTTTTACCCTTTTTGTTCAACTTAGTTTTCCATACAAACATATTGGAGAATTTAACCCTGAGTTCCAGACATTTCCAGGGAGACCCAGTGACATAAGTAGAACTGCTTTAGAAAATCATATCAGTATGTGCTTTACATATTCTTCTTTGTTGAGAAAATATTGGTGGTTCCCATATTTCTTCCAAATTTTTATGGAAGTTTTAGGCAGGCTAATGGAGATCATATCTGACCAAAGGACCAAAACTCCAAGATGCAGTCATTTCAAATAAAAAACAAACAACTGGGCTTCCCTGGTGGTGCAGTGGTTGAGAGTCCGCCTGCCGATACAGGGGACACGGGTTCGTGCCCCGGTCCGGGAAGATCCCACATGCTGCGGAGTGGCTGGGCCCGTGAGCCATGGCCGCTGAGCCTGCGCGTCCGGAGCCTGTGCTCCGCAACGGGAGAGGCCACAACAGTGAGAGGCCCGCGAATCGCAAAAAAAAAATAAAATAAAATAAACAACTGCATTTGAAGAACATTCATCTAATTAAATAGAACCTCACTTTGGAGGTATTGGTTTTTAGAAAATCATTGTTTAGTTGCTTTTTAAAATTAAAGATGTGTTCCAAAAACATTTTGAATGAAAGTTCATTTTTAAAAATTTTTTTCAGTTTGGATTGCAAAGGATTCTAGGGGATGAAAGAAGCCTTTTACTGTTGGCAAGAGCAGTTGACCCCAAACAACCCAACATGATGACTGAAATAGTAAAAATACTTTCTGCTATTTGTATTGTTGGAGAAGAGAACATGTACGTATTGCTCTATTATTATATTAACTGTATAGAAAATGACACTTGAGAAATTAACAAGTCCTACTTTTGTGCTGTTTCTTTTGATAACTTGCATGAAAATAGTATTAAATTTTAGGAAAAAATATTGGTATTTTTACCTTATCTATTTGGATATTAGCTTTTTTTGATTCTTTGAAAAATAGGTTTAAAAAGATAGAATCCTAATGGAGAGTTGGATATTCAAAGTGAATGAATAGAATTTTGTCTAGTTGAAGGTAAAGCAATTATTAGAAAAGTGGGAAAAGGTCAGTTAGGGAGTAATTTTGGCTAAACACAAACACAGGCACATACATATATATACCCTACACAACATACACCCTCACACATGCACATCACAAAATTTGACTTCCTTACCTGAATTAACTAGATGCTTTATTTTGTACTATAATTTTATTTTATTTTTTTAACATCTTTATTGGAGTATAATTGCTTTACAATGTTCTGTTAGTTTCTGCTGTATAACGAAGTGAATCAGCCATACATATACATATATCCCCATATCTCCTCCCTCTTGTGTCTCCCTCCCACCCTCCTTATCCCACCCCTCCAGGTGGTCACAAAGCACCCAGCTGATCTCCCTGTGCTCTGTGGCTGCTTCCCACTAGCTATCTATTTTACATTTGGTAGTATATATTAGTCATGACACTCTCTCACTTCGTTCCAGCTTACCCTTCCCCTCCCCGTGTCCTCAAGTTCATTCTCTATGTCTGCATCTTTATTCCTGTCCTGCCCCTAGGTTCTTCAGAACCAATTTTTTTTTTTTTTTTTTAGATTCCATATGTATGTGTTAGCATACAGTATTTGTTCTTCTCTTTCTGACTTACTTCACTCTGTATGACAGACTCTAGGTCCATCCACCTCAGTACAAATAACTCATTTTCGTTTCTTTTTATGGCTGAGTAATATCCCATTGTATATATGTGCCACATCTTCTTTATCCATTCATCTGTCAATGGACACTTAGGTTGCTTCCATGTCCTGGCTATTGTAAATAGAGCTGCAATGAACATTGTGGTACATGACTCTTTTTGAATTATGGTTTTCTCAGGGTATATGCCCAGTAGTGGGATTGCTGGTTCATATGGTAGTTCTATTTTTAGTTTTTTAGGGAATCCCCATACTGTTCTCCATAGTGGCTGTATCAATTTACATTCCCACCAGCAGTGCATGAGGGTTCCCTTTTCTCCACACCCTCTCCAGCATTTATTGTTTGTAGATTTCTTGATGATGGCCATTCTGACTGGTGTGAGGTGATACCTCATTGTAGTTTTGACTTGCATTTCTCTAATGATTAGTGATGTTGAGCATCCTTTCTGCCTATGGTAAGTGAAAAGATGAAGCAATATTAATGGAATGAAATTAATTGGTTGGAAAGAACAAAAGGCTGTTTGGTAACTACTCAGAGTGCACATAAGTGCCAATTTCAGCAAGTTGTTGCTGACTATGCATTAGATCATTTCTTCTTATGGAAATAATATTGAGTTAGAAGCAAAATTACAGATTTGATAACCAGTTGGTAAGAAACCATTGAGATAAAGAATGTAATACCTGCTACGGACATGAACTAAAATATTTCTTCTGAACACTCTGTGTGGCAGTAATCATTTCAGTTTGAATTAGAATGGGGCAGGCAAAGATTTAGGATTCTTCTAATATGTTGACTTTCTCATACCTCTTGGAATAAAATGAGATGTTGCTTAGTGCTGGTTCATCCTTCGAAACCAAAAGACAAACACTGAACAAAAATATTATCACACAACATTAAGTCTTATCTCAGTGAGAATAAACTGAGCATGAGATAACTTATGCAGATAGGCTTCCTTCCTTAGGTTTTATAGAAAAATCAGTTTATACACAAGTAAGAAATATTTTTCTAGACTTAGGTTTTCAGTACTTAATTCATATAATGCACCCTACCCTGGTATATTTTATGAGTTAATTATAATTTCAGATATAGTTTGATAATAGTAGTATACTACACAGAGGTTAATTTGATTCAGACACTGTACAGAGATAGTTTCCAATATTTTTGTTCAGGTGAATAAGTTTCTTGTGCTCAGTAATTATAGATGCTTCTCTAATTTACTGGGCTTTCTCTTTTAGGTTTTTTTCCTTGTTCCATTTTCAAAGAATCCTGGGTTCTTTTTTTAAGTTCTTTAAAAAATATTTATGCTTTTCAGCACTTTATTATAAAATTACAGTCTGTTTACACTTGAATAAACTTTGAATAATTGTAAATGCCATATCACGTTTAAGTGACATTAATATCTATGTTAACACATGAAATATCAAAACCTGAAACTTAAAATTTTAATGTTTATCAATTAAGTATATTTTTTAAAAATGTCACCCAGAAAAATTATTTTCCTCAAGACTTTCAAATCAACTTTTCATTTTGGTGCCCTAAAGTTATTTAACTCTATCAACATTTGCCTTGTAGAAATATGTGGACAAGAACACAATTATTAAATTGTAGTGGTCTATGTGAAAACATCAAGCACCAGAAAGAAAACAGGGAAGACTGTATAAGGGATAACCCATATTCATATAGTATGTGTACGATGTATTTCTCATTTCTATTTTTTTTTTCTATAGTCTAGATAAACTTTTAGGAGCTATAACTACAGCAGCAGAACGAAATAACAGAGAACGATTTTCACCAATTGTGGAAGGATTAGAAAACCATGAAGCTTTGCAATTACAGGTGAGTTAGTTTCCGGGGTTATATTTAGAGTACTGGTTTTGTATGACACCAACTCCATTTTAGCTAGCATTTAAATAGAAGGGAACAAAAAAATGAAATTCTTCCTGTTGCTTGGTCATTCATAGAAGCTGAGGTTTTGTCTCTGAAAATGACTATTTGTTTAAAATTAGGAAAAGTACTTTGAATTATTATAAATATGATGATCATAAATATTTGGATAGAAATTTAGTAATTATTGTAATAAGCCATGGAAATTAAAGCCTTAGCATTAATTAGGGCAAGAGGGCAAACAGTTCAGCCAGTGCCATTATCCTGAGGGTTAATGAAGTCTGTGTGGGCTCGTTGTAGAAATTTAAGAAAACTAAACACATCTCTTTTTTTTGTGCCATTCACACAGCATTCAGAAGTTTCACTGCCCAGAATAGGGAGGATTGAATTGCAACTCTTAGGTCATGGTCTGTCTCATAGCCCTGTGTAGACCCAGCCTATATGTCTTCTTTAGAAAATGACAAAATTTGCTATCTTTTCTTAGATGGTTTCAGGACATGAGCCATTTTATGAAAGATAACATTGTTCTTTAGTGATGAGAACTCTTATTTATTGACCGCACTTATCGTGTGAGATCCTGGACTAAACATTTGAATTTACATATACTATCTAGTTTAATTCTCACAATTCCGCTATGTAGGTACTATTATTATCTCCATTGTGCTTATGAGACAAATAGGCTGAGATTAAATAACTTGTCTAAGGTGCCGCAGCTTGTAAGTGGGACAGTCAAATTCGATGCCAGGTTTGTTAGTCTGTGGTGCCCATCTCTTTCTTTTAGACAGTGTTTAGCATTTAATGTACCATGGGAAACACTTTCTGAAATATTTTTTAAACCCTTGTAGTGTCATTCAACAAAGAGAACATGGGTCCATGTTTATTTTATGAAATTATTTAGTAGTGAGTGTTTAAATATTAAAATTTCTTATCTGATATAAAAACAAGAAGTTTCTTTTCCCCTTTTTAATTTTATTGTTAAGTGTAGTTACCTGTTTTCACCAGAGTTTCAAACTACAGCAGATAGATAATTTGGCTTGTCCAAAGAAAATACTGTAGTGTTACGAAACTATAATCCCTTTCCAAATACTTGAAGAAATTTGTTGTTACTTCTACTCCAGCTATGATGAGCATTTCGGATAGACTTTTATGATGTGTCTTTTATGGCCAGTGTATTACATTTTTTAATGCTTAGGGGATTTCCTTTCAGTGCTTTCCTTTTTTAAATATACTTCTTATTACACAATTTATTTCAATAAAATTTAACATCTCTACTGAAAGGTTTGGAAACTGTCTTTCTTAAGATGACTTCTTGAAATCTTTGTTCTTATTCCTGTGCTTGGGCTTACCTAACTAAATCTCATTGACTTTTAGTTGTATGTAGGAGTTTGTACTTGTCTTGCAGAGTTTGCTTAGGAGGAATTAAGTGTTTTATCTATATTCAGAGTTTTCATTCCTCACTCAGATCACTCACTCACTCAAAATCACACAGCTGTTGAGAGGTAGAGCTATGATTTGAAGCCAGGTCTATGTGATGCCAACATCTGTATACTCTATTGTCTGACCTTTAAATGACACCCCTGTCATAGAATAGCTCAGCCCACACAATGAGGTGGGAATGACATTTGCTAGCTTTCACGAAGCTGGACTGAATGGAATGATAAAAGTGGCAAGTTTTTAACAAGGAACATGGAAGGATCATAGACGTCTTGCTAGGTATTCAAGAAATTGTTGAATACTGATTATAGATGCAAACATATGCAAATCACAATTTGAAATTTCCTATTTTAATGAGGTACGAAAGTTAGTGATTTGTTATATACAGAGCCTGGTACTCTCAGAAGAATTGTGAAGTGAGTTTGTTTATTTGGATTATTTCACGTGGATGAAAAAAAATATCTAAAAGTTCAAAAATATATTCAGAATACAGAATGAAAAACAAAAGTTTAAAATCCGTTGTTTAAAGAATGAAATGAGTGCTGTATTTTAACAGAATTACTTTTCTATTTCTGTAGTATCCTGAGACTTCTCAAAATGTTATTACAGTCTCAGGAAGTAATTCTGTTAAAATACAGGGCTAATTATATTTTTAAATAATAACTACATACCTCCCCCCCACACCCCTGCTTTTTGGATTCCAAAAGAGGTTATTAAGTTCTCACAGAAGTTTTCTAGCTCATATATTTTGTACCTGTGATAGGAGTTTTATTATCTTCAGTAGTTCAAGAAATAGACAATAAATCATATATCTTCATATGTTCTCTGTTCATTGACTTTCCTTCAGCTGAGTAGCCTTCTCAAGTCTCCCCCATACTACAGTGCCTTCTTTTGATCCTACTTATCCTTCAAAGTAGCTTCTCATCTTTCTTTTTCATTTTATAGTCTAAGTCTCTAAAAGAATCATCCATACTTGTTTTCTCTGTTTCCTAAATTACCTTTCACAGCTCAACTTTTTCACAGTTCTTCAAAAGGTTGACAGTGATCTTTGAATTTCAAAGTCCAGTGGCTTCTTTCCAATCCTGATTGCTTGGCTCTATTGGTCACTCCCTCCTTGAAAATTTTCCTGCCTTTGGCTTTCTAGGCACCATCCTCTCCTTGCTCGCTGACTACCTCTAACTGTTCTTTCTCTATCTTCTTCATGTGTTTCTTCTTACTTCTTGGCTATTTTATTCTTTATGTTCTTTTCTTGGTCCCATTCTGTCATCATTTTTGTTTATACATACATATGGACACACATATACACACGTATATAAGCTCATATACATATACATCTATATGTATTGATACACACATATGTGAATGCTCTCAATTGCTTCTCTAGCTTTAACGTCCAACTATGTTCTAGTGATTCCCCAGGTTTTAAGTCTGGCTCAGATTGGTATTCAATCCTACCTGTCCAAAAAGCTAACTGGATGTTTTAGAAGCGTCATAAAAATTCAAAATTAAAAATAGCATTTATAAGCCATGTGCCAATGTTCTAAATAATATGTTACCTCATTTTAAACCTCACAGCAATTCTCTGAGAGAGATAGTAGTAGTATCCCCATTTTATAGATGAGTAAGCCGAGGCTCATAGAGGTTAGATAACTTTTCTAGGGTCACATAGTAAATAGGAAGTAAAGCTCACTTTAGACCCTAGAGTATCTGTCTTCAGAGTACCTCCTCTTAGTAAAATGAGCATTTTCTCTT